>NC_056444.1:17894393-18094393 GCF_018296145.1 Oncorhynchus tshawytscha
GTCTTGCTGGGTGAGATGAGAGGCTCATTACAGGCAGGTCGTTACACAACATGATCTTACCTGCAGTACCTGGATCAAGCCCCAACATGACCCAACAATGCTGTGTGTGTGTCTGTATGTGTGTTTGCTTGCTTGCTTGCATTTGAACCCTAATATGGCAATGGCTGTGAATGATGCACATACTATGCAAATACATACACATTTGCGGAATCTTTGGACTGTGTAAATCTGGCACATCCAACAGCACATCGACTTATTCACCCTCTCTCTTGAGAAATGTAGCCAAACAATTTGCAGAGCTCTCTCTTTCTCCCAGCCTGTCTCCCTCACTAGTTATCTCTCTATCTTCTCCATCTACCTCTGATAGATGTGTGACAGTTATTACACACACACACACACACACACACACACACACACCTGGCCTCTCTCTCTCTGAGCTCATGTCCAGAGTCTGCGGTGCTACTGGAAATGAGGTCACAGAGAGGCAGAAAGCTGGGGAGGATTTCAGTGTTGTGCACACTACCCATGATAGATGGGCATTTACTCTTCCTGGTCGGTCTCACTTCCCCTAGACCAGGGATGTTAAGCAAGACCTGATGAGAAGCCCTAGACAACCACGCAAAGGCACTATGGAGTTATTTTCCCTGGTTGACACAGACATGCTCAGGAAAGTGATTTCACAACTTAAGCCTTCTACCTGCCTTCTCAATCCTATCCCCACCACCTCCTTCAAAACAGTTTTTAATTGCATATCTGAAGAAGGGCATGCTATTATTATTATCTGACCTTGCTGGTTGTCTATGAACGTTTGAACATCTTGGCCATGTACTGCTATAATCTCCACCTGGCACAGCCAGAAGAGGACTGGCCACCCCTCAGAGCCTGTTTCCTCTCTAGGTTTCTTCCTGGGTTCTGGCCTTTCTAGGGAGTTTTTCCTAGCCACCGTGCTTCTATATCTGCGTTGTTTGGGGTTTTAGGCTGGGTTTCTGTATATCACTTTGTGACATTGGCTGATGTTAAAAGGGATTTATAAATACATTTGATTGATTAATTAATCACTTTTCACAGGCACTTTCCCTCTGCACTAAAAACTGCTATGATGAAACCTGTTCTGAAGAAAAGTTATCTAGAGTCTTCAGATCTTAGCAATTTCCGGCCAGTCTCCATTCAACCAGTTCAGTTTATATATATTACCCCTTAGTAGTGTTATCAGAAAGCACAGCATTGGCCTCCCGAGTGGCCGAGCTGTCCAAAGCACTGCATCGCAGTACTTGAGGTGTCAATACAGACCCGGGTTTGATACCAGGCTGGTTCACAACCGGCCGTGACCGGGAGTCCCATAGGGCGGCACACAATTGGCCCAGCTTCGTCCGGGTTAGGGGAGGGTTTGGCTGGTGAGGCTTCACTTGGCTCATCGCGCTCTAGCGAGTCCTTGTGGCGGGCCGGGTGCCTGCAGGCTGACTTTGGTCGGCAGTTAAACAGGGTTTTCTTCAACACATTGATGCAGCTGGCTTCCGGGTTAAGCGGGCAGGTGTTCCAACTTCTTAGCTATAGCCCCTTTTTCCCCCAATTTTTGCCTAAATGACATACCCAAATCTAACTGCCTGTAGTTCAGGCCCTGAAGCAAGGATATGCATATTCTTGGTACCATTTGAAAGGAAACACTTTGAAGTTTGTGGAAATGTGAATTGAATGTAGAAGAATATAACACAATAGATCTGGTAGAAGAAAATACAAAGAAAAAAACAACTGGTCTTTTTCTACCACCATCTTTGAAATGCTATCCAGCACTCTGGTTGTAATTCCGATAGTATCCACAAGATGGCAGCGGTGTATGTGCAAAGTTTCAGATGGATTATTTGAAGTATGAGTGAACTACAATACTTTGTGTTAAGTCCTCAGGTACATTTGGGCAAATCGTGAAGGAGACATTCTTATTACATTTTTCTGCAAGAATATCGTCAAATCTGTATACTTGGACTTGATTTAGCTTTCTAAGTATTAGTAGCTATATTATAAGTTCAACATTTGCAAAACAACCAGTTTTCATAACTTCATAACTCTGAATTAGAGGTCGACCGATTATGATTTTTCAACACAGACACCGATTATTGGAGGACCAAAAAAAGCCAATACTGATTAATTGGACAATTTTATTTATATATATATATATTTTTTAAATTTCACCTTTATTTAACCAGGTAGGCTAGTTGAGAACAAGTTCTCATTTGCAACTGCGACCTGGCCAAAATATAGCAAAGCAGTGCAACACATACAACAACACAGAGTTACACATGGAGTAAACAATAAACGAGCCAACAACACAATAAACAAATCAATGACACAGTAGAAAACATAAACTCTATATACAGTGTGTGCGAAAGGCATGAGGAGGTAGGCAATACATAGGCCATAGGAGCGAATAGTTACAATTTAGCAGATTAACACTGGAGTGATAAAGGAGCAGATGATGATGTGCAAGTAGAGATACTGGTGTGCAAAAGAGCAGAAAAGTAAATAAATAAAAACAGTATGGGGATGAAGTAGGTAGATTGGGTGGGCTATTTACAGATGGACTATGTACAGCTGCAGCGATCGGTTAGCTGCTCAGATAGTTGATGTTTAAAGTTGGTGAGGGAAATAAGTCTCCAACTTCAGCGATTTTTGCAATTCGTTCCAGTCACTGGCAGCAGAGAACTGGAAGGAAAGGCGGCCAAGTCGAGGATCGGTAGGATAGTCAGTTTTACTAGGGTAAGTTTGGCGGCGTGAGTGAAGGAGGCTTTGTTGTGAAATAGAAAGCCGATTCTAGATTTGATTTTTGATTGGAGATGTTTAATATGAGTCTGGAAGGAGAGTTTACAGTCTAGCCAGACACCTAGGTATTTATAGTTGTCCATATATTCTAGGTCGGAACCGTCCAGGGTGGTGATGCTAGTTGGGCGGGCGGGTGCGGGCAGCGAACGGTTGAAAAGCATGCATTTGGTTTTACTAGCGTTTAAAAGCAGTTGGAGGCCACGGAAGGAGTGTTGTATGGCATATATATTTGTAGTAATGACAATTACAACAATACTAAATGAACAATGTACACTTTTATTTTAACTTAATATAAAACATCAATAAAATCTATTTAGTCTCAAATAAATAATGAAACATGCTCCATTTGGTTTAATAATGCAAAAACAGAGTGTTGGAGAAGAAAGTAAAAGTGCAATATGTGCCATGTAAAAAAAGCTACCGTTTAAGTTCCTTGCTCAGAACATGAGAACATATGAAAGCTGGTGGTTCAATATTCCCAGTTCTTAAATAATCCCAGTTAAGAAGTTTTAGGTTGTAGTTATTATAGGAATTATGACGAGTCAACTATTTCTCTCTATACCGTTTGTATTTCATATACCTTTGACTATTGGATGTTCTAATAGGCACTTTAGTATTGCCAGCCTAATCTCAGGAGTTCATAGGCTTGAAGTCAAAAACAGCGCTGTGAAGCAAGCTTTGCTAAGAGCTGCTGGCAAACGCAGTAAAGTTTGAATGAATGCTTACGAACCTGCTGCCGCCTACCACCAGTCAGTCAGACTGCTCTATCAAATATCAAAAACGTATAGACCTAATTATAATAAACAAAGAAATACGAGCCTTTGGTCATTAATATGGTCAAATCCGGAAACTGTCATTTCGAAAACAAAACGTTTATTCTTTCAGTGAAATACAGAACTGTTCCATATTTTATTGAACGGGCGGCAACCCTAGGTCTAAATATTGCTGTTACATTACACAACCTTCAATGCTATGTCATCATTATGTAAAATTCTGGCAAATTAGTTTGCAACGAGGCAGGCGGCCCAAACTGTTGCATACATATACCCCGACTCTGCACGCAAGAGAAGTGACACAATTTCCCTAGTTAATATTGCCTGCTAACATTAATTTACTTTTAATACACTTTCTTTGCAAATTGAACGAGTGGAAATACAAAATCGATCGTGCATGCTATATGGACCCTTTTAGGATATGAAAAATTATTTTATCTAACAAAACTTCATGTTTTCTCTGGGACCCTTTGGATGATAATAATTCAGAATGTACAGTTGAAGTCGGAATTTTACATACACTTTAGCCAAATACATTTAAACTCAGTTTTTCACAATTCCTGACATTTAATCAAAGTAAAAATTCCCTGTCTTAGGTCAGTTAGGATCACCACTTCATTTTAATAATGTAAAATGTCAGAATAATAGTACAGAGAATTATTTATTTCAGCTTTTATTTCTTTCATCACATTCCCAGTGGGTCAGAAGTTTACATACACTCAATTAGTATTTGTTAGCATTGCCTTTAAATGGTTTAACTTGGGTCAAACGTTTCAGGTAGCCATCCACAAGCTTCCCACAATACGTTGGGTGAATGTTGGTCCATTCCTCCTGACAGAGCTGGAGTAACTGAGTCAGGTTTGTAGGCCTCCTTGCTCGCACATGCTTTTTCAGTTCTGCCCACAAATTTTCTATAGGATTGAGGTCAGGGCTTTGTGATGGCCACTCCAAAACCTTGACTTTGTTGTCCTTAAGCCATTTTGCCACAACTTTGGAAGTATGCTTGTCCATTTGGTACCAAGCTTTAACTTCCTGACGGATGTCTTGAGATGTTGCTTCAGTATATCCACATAATTTCCCTACCTCATGATGCCATCTATTTTGTGAAGTGCACCAGTCCCTCCTGCAGCAAAGCACCCCCACAACATGATGCTGCCACCCCCGTGCTTCACAGTTGGGATGATGTTCTTCGGCTTGCAAGCCTCCCCTTTTTCCTCCAAACATAACGATGGTCATTATGGCCAAACAGTTCTATTTTTGTTTCATCAGACCAGTAAAAGTACAATCTTTGTCCCCATGTGCAGTTGTAAACCATAGTCTGGCTTTTTTATGACGGTTTTGGAGCAGTGGCTTCTTCCTTGCTGAGCGGCCTTTCTGGTTATGTCGATATAGGACTCATTTTACTGTGGATGTATATACTTTTGTACCCATTTCCTCCAACATCTTCACAAGGTCCTTTGCTGCTGTTCTGGGATTGATTTGCACTTTTCGCACCAAAGTACGTTCATCTCTAGGAGACAGAACGCATCTCCTTTCTGAGCGGTATGATGGCTGCGTGGTCCCATGGTCTTGGCTGATTTCTTTTGATTTTCCCATGATGTCAAGCAAAGAGGTACTGAGTTTTGAAGGTAGGCCTTGACATACATAAACAAGTACACCCCCAATTGACTCAAATGATGTAAATTAGACTATCAGAAGCTTCTATAGCCATGACACAATTGTCTGGAATTTTCCAAGCTTTTTAAAGCCACAGTCAACTTAGTGTTGTAAGTTAGTAACCTTTGACCCACTGGAATTGTGATTAAGTGAAATAATCCGTCTGTAAACAATTGTTGGAAAAATTACCTGTGTCATGTACAAAATAGATGTCCTATCTGACTTACCAAAACTATAGTTTGTTAACAAGAAATCTGTGGAGTGGTTGAAAAACGAGTTTTATTGACTCCAACCTAAGTGTATGTAAACTTCTGACTTCAACTGTAAGTATAAATTTCACCTTCAGAGGTGAATTATTAAACTTATCGCGGTGAATAAAGTGTTTTGTTGTTAGGAGCTCTCCTCACAATAGCATGGACTTTTTCCACAGTAATAGCAACTGTAAATTGGACAGTGCAGTTATATTAACAAGAATGTAAGCTTTCAGCTGATATAAGACACTTATATGTACCGACATTTGTTGTTTCTCTAAAATCTGCGATCTTGACCTAACACGCTGAAGGGACGCCGATCCTGAAGAAGTTTTAAGAAACGCGGTTTGGCAGGTCATGCTCTGGAGGAGTTGCAGCGATGAAGCAATATTGTAATTAGATCGCAATTGGATATCACAAAATTGGGGAGAAAAAGGGGGTAAAAAAATAAAAATAAACACAGCATTAATTATCACTGCTTTGCAGATGATACACAACTTTACATTTCTATGTCACCATTGATAAATTATTAGACTGTATTCGTGATTTAAATACTTAGATGGCTCACAACTTCAGCTAAATCAAAACAAGCCCGAGATACTTATTGTTGGAGTGAAAGCACAGAGAGAGATTCTGGCCGCACATTTTAATTTGTGGGCAATAAAGATAAAACGCCAAGTAAAAAAACCTAGGTGTCATTTTAGATTCTGAACTCAATTTAGAATCACACATTAGGAATTTTTCAAAAATAGCTTTTTACCACCTGAGGTGCATTGCCAAGGTGCATCTGTTTGTCTCTCAGGCTGATACAGATAGACTCATCCATGCTTTTATTACAAGCAGGCTTGACTACTGTATTGCTCCCCTGTCTGGTCTGCCCAAGAAAGCCATTGGTCAACTGCAAAACATACCGAATGCTGCAGCACGGGTACAGAGTTCAGTGTGTCAAATCGGAGGGCATGCTGTCCGGTCCTCTGGCAGTCTCTATGGGGGTGCCACAGGGTTCAATTCCCTCAATTCCCTGATTCCCTGATCCACCTCTACGCAGACGACACCATTCTGTATACTTCCGGCCCGTCCTTGGACACTGCTATCTAACCTCCAAATGAGCCTCAATGCCATACAACACTCCTTCCGTGGCCTCCAACTGCTCTTAAACGCTAGTAAAACCAAATGCATGCTTTTCAACCGTTCGCTGCCTGCACCCGCACGCCCGACTATCATCACCACCCTGGATGGTTCCGACCTAGAATATGTGGACATCTATAAGTACCTAGGTGTCTGGCTAGACAGTAAACTCTCCTTCCAGACTCATATCAAGCATATCCTCACCCGTAGCACGCGCTCCAGCAGGTGTATCTCACTGATCATCCCTAAAGCCAACACCTCATTTGGCCGCCTTTCGTTCAAGTTCTCTGCTGCCTGTGACTGGAACGAATTGCAAAAATCGCTGAAGTTGGAGACTTTTATCTCCCTCACCAACTTCAAACATCTGCTATCTGAGCAGCTAACCGATCGCTGCAGCTGTACATAGTCTATTGGTAAATAGCCCACCCAATTTTACCTACCTCATCCCCATACTGTTTTTATTTATTTACTTTTCTGCTATTTTGCACACCAATATCTCTACCTGTACATGACCATCTGATCATTTATCACTCCAGTGTTAATCTGCTAAATTGTAATTATTCACCTACCTCCTCATGGCTTTTGCACACAATGTATATATACTCTCTTTTTTTTCTACTGTGTTATTGACTTGTTAATTGTTTACTCCATGTGTAACTCTGTGTTGTCTGTTCACACTGCTATGCTTTATCTTGGCCAGGTCGCAGTTGTAAATGAGAACTTGTTCTCAACTAGCCTACCTGGTTAAACAAAGGTGAAATAAAAATATTTAAAAAACTGACCAAGACCAGACGGAGAGAACACATTACACCGGTTTTAAGGTCTCTGCACTGGCTGTCTGTTAGTTTTAGAATTGATTTTAAGTTTCCTCAATTGGTTTTTAAACCAATCCACGATTGTGCACCCCAATACATATCAGACATACTTTTAAGTTATGTACACAGTAGGTCCCTCAGGACTTCTGACACTGGCCTTTTAACTTTCCCAAAGCCTAGGACCAAGAGGAATGGAGAGACAGCCTTTAGTTACTATGCCCCCAGCCTCTAATAACCTGCCAGTGAACCTGAGGGAGGCCGAAACTGGACATATTTAAAAGAGATCTTAAAACACACCTTTTTCACTTGGTTTTCCTTAGGGTTCGTTCAGTTTATATTGTTTTTCTTAAGTATTTTGTCCTATTATGTTTGTTGTGTAGTAAATATTTGTATTTATAGTTTTCTGTTCCTGTGAAGCACATTGCATTGCATTGTGAGCTGATATCAGACAGGTAAATGAACAAACCTGGCATAGGGCTAGAAAATGCGAAATTGTAAACTAACGTGCGTTTGATACTAGCGCCGCCTTAACGCCAGCCGTTAATAGCACCCATAATCTCATATTTATGGTTTAATATCTAATGCTCTCATCTAGAGGGGTTAGTGACTAGGGGGTTAGTGGCTTCACTCCCTGAGAGTTGTTTATATCAAGGGCCATTTAGAGATCAAAGATTAAATGAGGAGACTAATACATTAATCAACTTCCAGACACCCTCATAACTTGAGTGGTATGAAGCAAGAAAATGTGCACAATATTCATATTGACATTGCTATTAACGCACACATACACACGCATATGCTCACGCCAAGCCATGACTCCAATGCTTTCTCCTTTCTCACACACACACACGTGTGAGGAGACATCTATGTGTGTGGTGGTGCTAGTTAAAAGACAGAGAGGTTGTGTGTAGATGTCAACCTGTCTCTAGAGCAGTGTTCTAGGTTTAGAAGTGCTTCTGTTTGACCTTGAATAAAAAAGAATGTCACTTTTTTTTTGCAAATCCCATCTGGGAGTATGTGGCTGATTTTCAGCTCCACTATTCCCTGCTCTGCCCCTGTCTCTCCCAATCTCTCTCTCTTGCTCTCTTCCCCTCTCTCGCTTTCACATACACACACTCTCTATGAGTCTATGTAGTCACAGTGTAGCGCTATAGATCTCAAGTCCGACTGTGTGTGTGTGTGTGTGTGTGTGCTCTTACTGTGTGTGTGTGTGTGTGTGTGTGTGTGTGTGGGGGGGGTCAGATTCCACAGGATCTGAATTCTTGAGTAAAGAGTTTCAATGCTTGATGAACTATTCTCTCTTCTCTCTTCCCTCTCTCCTACTCTCCCGCTCTCTGCTCCCTCCAGGACCCTGCTGGTATATTTGAGCTAGTGGAGTTGGTGGGGAATGGAACCTATGGGCAGGTCTACAAGGTAAGACACACCCCTCACCACACTCTCAATCTACAGCGTGCCTGAGGACTCCTCCCACTTGGGCTCTGTCACCAAAGACAGTATAGTATGAAGATAGGCACAAACTGCTTTCCAATAGAAATCCCTGATCCCATTTGTAGGCGACGTTATGGCAATGTTGGCTAGCTAAGCTCGTCTGTAGAAACTAGATGTCGACCGATTAAGATTTTTCAAAGCCGATACCAAGTATTGGAGGACCAAAAAAAAGCCGATAGCGATTAATCGGTTGATATATATATATATATTTGTAATAATGACAATTACAACAATACTGAATGAACACTTATTTTAACTTAATATAATACATAAATAAAAATCCATTGAGTCTCAAATAAATAATGAATCATGTTCAATTTGGTTTAAATAATGCAAAAAACACAGTGTTGGAGAAGAAAGTAAAAGTGCAATATGTGCCATGTAAAAGAGCTAACGTTTAAGTTCCTTGCTCAGAACATGAGAACATATGAAAGCTGGTGGTTCCTTTTAACATCAGTCTTCAATATTCCCAGGTAAGAAGTTTTAGGTTGTAGTTATTATAGGAATTATAGGACTATTTCTCTCTATACCATTTGTATTTCATATACCTTTGAATACTGGATGTTCTAATAGGCACTTTAGTATTGCCAGCCAGATCTTGGGAGTTAGGCTTGATAGGCTTGAAGTCATAAACAGCGCTGTGCTTCAAGCATTACAAGATCTGTTGGCAAATGCAGGAAAGTGCTGTTTGAATGAATGCTTACGAGCTTGCTGCTGTCTACCACCGCTCAGTCAAACTGCTCTATCAAATATCAAATCATAGACTTAATTATAATAAAGACACAGAAATGCGAGCCTAAGGTCATTAATATGGTCAAATCCGGAAACTATCATCTCGAAAACAAGACATTTATTCTTTCAGTGAAATACGGAACTGTTCCATATTTTGTTGAACGGGTGACAACCCTAAGTCTAAATATTGCTGTTACATTGCACAACCATCAATGTTATGTCATAATTATGTAATATTCTGGCAAATTAATTACGGTCTTTGTTAGGAAGAAATGGTCTTCACGCAGTTCGCAATGAGCCAGGCGGCCCAAACTGCTGCATATACCCTGACTATGCTTGCATTGAACGCAAGAGAAGTGACACAATTTCCCTAGTTAATATTGCCTGCTAACATGAATTTCTTTTAACTAAAGATGCAGGTTTAAAAATATATACTTCTGTATTGATTTTAAGAAAGGCATTGGTGTTTATGGTCAGGTACATTGGTGCAACGATTGTGCTTTTTTCGGGAATGCGCTTGTTAAATCATCACCTGTT
This sequence comes from Oncorhynchus tshawytscha, assembly GCF_018296145.1. Lineage (NCBI taxonomy): Eukaryota > Metazoa > Chordata > Actinopteri > Salmoniformes > Salmonidae > Oncorhynchus > Oncorhynchus tshawytscha. Next base: position 17,904,588 of record NC_056444.1, read on the forward strand.
TGGCGAAGTAGGCTGGGATTCGATGATAAATTAACAGGCACTGCATTGATTATTTGCAACGCAGGACAAGCTAGTTAAACAAGTAATATCATCAGCCATGTGTAGTTAACTAGAGATTATGTTAAGATTGATTGTTTTTTATAAGGTAAGTTTAATGCTAGCTAGCAACTTACCTTGGCTCCTTGCTGCACTCTTGTAACAGGTGTTCTCCTCGTGGAGTGCAATGTAATCGGCCATAATCGGCATCCAAAAATGCAGATTACCGATTGTTATGAAAACTTGAAATCGGCCCTAATTAATCGGCCATGCCGACCTCTAGTAGAAGCACGTTATCTGGTCTAACGGTCGTCTCACGTCAACATGTTAAGCTGTCTGTCCTGCAGCCTTATACTGACACACACAGCCTGCACACACACACGGTTGAAAAATATAAGAGATAACCGCAGAAGCGGGTTCTGCCATTTCTTGTGTGTGTGTGTGTGTATTGACAGCCTTTAGTCTTGCTGGGTGACATGAGAGGCTCATTACAGGCAGGTCGTTACACAACATGATCTTACCTGCAGTACCTGGATCAAGCCCCAACATGACCATGGCAGTGCTGTGTGTGTCTGTATGTGTGTTTGCTTGCATTTTCCTCATATTCCTCATATCGTCAATGACTATGCAAACCCACACACGTGTACACTACTGGTCAAAAGTTTTAGGACACCTACTTATTCTAGGGTTTTTCTTTATTTTACTATTTTCTCCATTGTAGAATAATAGTGAAGACATCAAAACTATTAAAAAACACATATGGAATCATGTAGTAACCAAAAAAGTGTAACACTTTTGACCAGTAGTGTACATACAAATTTGCTGTATCTTTTGGAGTGTGGCAATCGAGAAAATGATTAACTAACGAAGAATTTTTCACTTCTCTCATTGACTTCTCAAACCCCAAACCACTGTTTTGTCTGCTTTGCAAGCATTCCCGGAAGTGTTGCGATGTTGCACCTGTGGGTTTACAAACTTTGTGGTGCCACCTTCCACTGACCTGTTAGAGCTTAACAGTGAGGAGCTGAGAGCTGATGAGTTGTATTTGTCTACATGTTTTTCACTTCAGGGCCCGGTTGAGAATCAACTCCTGGCCCCTAAACCCAAGCACTTGTGTAGATCTGAAAACACAAAGTGTAGCTAGTACTTCTTACCTCTTCAATCTCCAAGAAACAATGGGTTTGGTGCTAGGGGTTGTTTTTGGACAGGGCCCAGGTATCGATGCACTCGGTTGCACTTTAAAAAAATGTGTACCTTTTATTTAACTAGGCAAGTCAGTTAAGAACAAATTATTATTTACAATGATGGCCTAGGAACAGTGGAAACTGCCTTGTTCAGGGGCAGAACGACTGTTTTTTACCTTGTCAGCTTGGGGATTCGATCTTGCAACCTTTCGGTTACTGGCCCAACGCTCTAACCACAAGGCTACCTGCTGGTTACTGGCCCAATGCTCTAACCACAAGGCTACCTGCTGGTTACTGGCCCAACGCTCTAACCACAAGGCTACCTGCTGGTTACTGGCCCAACGCTCTAACCACAAGGCTACCTTCTGCCCCAAAAGCACTTGCTTTCTCTGCCAGTGGCTGTTTTAGGTCTAATCGCTCTGATGCACTTGTTGTAAGCTAACTTGTGAGATTGCAGCCAGGGTTGGCTGAACAGGGAGTCTGTTGCACACTGTTTGTCAGGCAGAGATGGGTAGGTTTGTGTGAAGCTGTAGGCCTATTTGTTTCCATGTTATCTATCTTTTCACTGGAAGACAAATTGGTAGGTCTCATAGCCCCTTCAGTCCTTCTCTCTTCCTCTATCTCTCCATGTCTCCATGTCTGTCTGTCTTGGTCTCTGTTTTTGTCTCTGTCTGTGTCTCTCTCTCTCTCTCATGTGTTGGGTTTAATCAGTAGAGTTAAAGTACTCCAACAGATCAGGAATGCGAGGCATGTCTGAACCAATGAGTGTTTTATGCCTCAGGACACCTATAAAGGGAGTATTCTGTCCTTTTCTCTCCACACACACACACCCCTACACACACACACACACACACACACATTACTGCTCTATCCTGTTCAATTATGTTTTTTCCATTTCGATGTCTATTGATTCATGTATTATTTTATCTGTTATACACTGAGTGTACAAAACATTAGGAACACATGCTCTTTCCATGACATTGACTGACCAGGTAAATCCAGGTGATACCTTATTCATTTCACTTGTAATATCCACTTCAGTGTAGATGAAGGGGAGGAGACAGGTTAAAGAAGGATTTTTAAGCCTTGAGACAATTCAGACATGGATTGTGTATGTGTGCCATTCAGAGGGTGAATGGTCAAGACAAAAGATTGTGCCTTTGAACGGGGGTATGGAAATAGGTGCCAGGCGCACCAGTTGTTGGGTTTTTCACACTCTACAGTTCCCCATGTGTATCAAGATTGGTCCACCACCCAAAGGACATCCAGCCAACTTGACACAACTGTGGAAGTCAACATGGGTCAGCATCTCTGTGGAACACTTTCAACACCTTGTCGAGAACAGAAGAGTGACTTTTAACAGTTTGGTTCAGCTTCTCTGCCTGTCAAATACATTCAGTGTGTCTGATGCAATACTAGGAAACAGCTACGGTGTTTGTGTGTGTTGTAACCCCAGCTCACATGTCTGCCTGTCTGGACCACAGTGTAAAAATCCCTGTGACTTAACAATGTGCCAGGCCTGTTGCTAGGCTACCATGAGGAAGTGTTTCTATGTGTTATGGCAGTGATGTGGGAATTGTTCCTCACTATAAAGGCAAACACTCAATCCGCATCTTATCTTACATGATGTTTTTTGTATTTATTTAACTTCCCTAGTGTAAAGTAGCTGCCTCTGCTGGCAGCTGATATAAAGCAGATCTAGATGGAGCATTGTCAATGCGCATCAGAGGCAGTCGTTTGTGTTGGCCGGCTGGCCGGTCAGCCATCTTGGTCAGGCTGAGAGCTGGGCGACAGCCTGTGGCTCTGGGACCAAAACACACAGATTACAGGATGGTAATGTTGGCAAAACTGATTTATTTCAGATTCTCTCGCTCTCTTTCTCTCTCTTTTTTTCAGGGTCGGCATGTCAAAACAGGCCAGCTTGCGGCCATCAAAGTTATGGACGTCACTGGCGTAAGTCACATGCACGCACGTGCGCACACACACACACAAATATAAAGAAAGCTATCCCAAATTGTTCTCAACTGTGTTTGTATCACTATAAGGTGTGTGTGTGTGTGTGTTCCAGGATGAGGAAGAGGAGATTAAAGCAGAGATCAACATGTTGAAGAAGTACAGCCACCATCGGAACATTGCTACCTATTACGGTGCCTTCGTCAAGAAGAACCCACCTGGTATCGACGACCAGCTATGGGTACGTACGTGTTTGCATGTGTGCATGACTGTCAGTTCTGTTCAGTTTGGTGTGTGTTCATCTCTCTGTGTCTCTTCCTGTGTCTCTCTCTGTCTCTCTGTAGTTGGTGATGGAGTTCTGTGGGGCAGGCTCGGTGACCGATCTGATTAAGAACACCAAGGGGAACTCTCTGAAGGAGGAGTGGACTGCCTACATCTGCCGAGAGATCCTTAGGGTACCACCCTCTATCTAGAACTAACGCAATCAACACATTTGGAATGAGACCTACTGAAATAATGTCTTCTAATTACCAACCTCTATCTCTCTCTCTATTGCTAGGGTCTGACCCATCTCCACCAACACAAGGTCATCCACAGAGATATCAAGGGTCAGAACGTCCTGCTGACAGAGAACGCAGAGGTCAAATTGGGTGAGACAGGCATGCAGGCAGACATGCAGGCAGGCAGCCAGACAGGCAGACATGCAGCCAGACAGACAGACATGCAGCCAGACAGACATGCAGCCAGACAGACATGCAGCCAGACAGACAGGCAGCCAGACAGGCAGCCAGACAGACAGGCAGCCAGACAGACAGGCAGCCAGACAGGCAGCCAGACAGCCAGGCAGGCAGCCAGACAGACAGACAGGCAGCCAGACAGACAGCCAGACAGCCAGGCAGACAGGCAGACAGACAGCAAGCGAACTGTTTAAACTTGTGTGTGTTCCAGTGGACTTCGGTGTGAGTGCTCAGTTGGACCGTACTGTGGGGAGGAGGAACACGTTTATAGGAACGCCCTATTGGATGGCTCCTGAAGTCATCGCCTGCGACGAAAACCCTGAGGCCACCTACGACTTCAAGGTACCTTAGCAGACTGTGTGTATATAAGTGTGTTTGTTTCAGGGTTATTTTCCCTGGTTATCTCCTCCATCCCTCCTAACTTCTTGCTCTTTCTCTCTCAGAGTGATCTGTGGTCTCTGGGTATTACGGCTATAGAGATGGCAGAAGGAGCACCGCGTAAGTACCAGCGCCAACCACAACACAGGCTGGCACAACACCGTGACATTAGACACGATCAGACGTTGTGTGCCTTGGTTGGAGGTGTTGTGGTTTGTTATTGGGGGTATCTTGAGATGGGTATTGTGTGTGTTTTGTGTCAAGGCTCTGGTGTTAACCCTTTCTTTTCCTCTCTGCAGCACTGTGTGACATGCACCCAATGAGGGCTCTCTTCCTGATCCCCAGGAACCCCGCCCCCAGACTCAAGTCCAAGAAGTGGTGAGTTACCAAAAACACACACACACACATTCACACAAGCATTCACTATGTTATCACTGTGTGCGTTCAGGTCTAAGAAGTTCCAGTCGTTCATTGAGAGTTGCTTGGTGAAGAGTCATGGTCAGAGACCCAACACAGAGCAGCTGTTGAAGCACCCCTTCATCAGAGAGCTGCCCAACGAACGACAGGTCCGCATCCAACTGAAGGACCACATCGACAGAACCAAGAAGAAACGCGGAGAGAGGGGTGAGACATACAACAGAGGGCTCAGATCCCACTGTGTCGGCCATTGACGTGTGTTTGTAACTGCGTAATGTGTGTGTTTCTAACCGTGTGTTACAGATGAGACAGAGTATGAGTACAGTGGCAGTGAGGAAGAGGAGGAGGAACGGGACATGGGAGAGCCAAGGTAGGGTGCTTGTGGTTTTTTTTCTGTGCTTGTGCATACATGCGCTGGTGTGTGCATGCGTATTTGCTTCCAAATGAGATTTACGCTCATCAACCTTCCCTCTCCTATCCCTTCTCTCATTCGTCCTTGTCCAGCTCCATCATCAACATCCCTGGGGAGTCGACGTTGAGGCGGGACTTCCTGCGGCTGCAGCTGGCCAATAAGGAGCGTTCTGAGGCTCTGAGGAGGCAGCAGTTGGAGCAACAGCAGAATGAAGAACACAAACGCCTCCTGTTGGCAGAGCGACAGAAACGCATAGAGGAGCAGAAAGAGCAGAGGAGGAGACTGGAGGAGGTAGAGCGCTGTTGGGAAGAGCAGCATGATCTATGATGCACACCTGAACCCTACTCTGTTGCCTCAGATCCTTTCTGTTCATGTTGCATTTTCCAGCACAGCTCAGCTTGATAACATATCTGGTGCCAGCTTTGAAAACCTATATAAAAAGATGCTCCCCCTACAACATTCATTCTCTGTCTGTCTCTTTCTGTCTCTCTCACTCCCTCCATCTCTCTCTTTCTCCAACAGCAACAGCGTAGGGAACGTGAGATGAGGAAGCAACAGGAGAGAGAGCAGAGGAGACGCTATGAAGAGATGGAACAACTACGGAGAGATGAGGAGAGGAGGCACGCAGAGAGAGAACAGGTACACACACAGGTAACACTCAAGTGCGCACACTCTCTCTCCTCTCTCTCCTCTCTCTCCTCTCTCCTCTCTTTTCTCTCTCTCTCTCTCACTCACTCACTCACTCACTCACACACACACACACACACACACACACACACACACATTCTCACACACATCAACTAGGATTCACCCCATTCTGTCAGAGCTATTTTGCAGTCCAGATATAGACTTAACATAGACCAGTCATGAGGCTGACATTTAGGTGTTATGAAGCTACATGTCCCAGGCCAGGTGTAGTCTGGGTCAAGGATCCGGATGGTTCTGTTTCACTAACGCTTCTCTTTCACTCCGTGTAATTTTCACTCTCTTACACACTTGATTCAATACTAAGACCCTCTCTCACCCTCTCTCTCTCTTCTCCCTTTTATCCCTCTTACCACGTCTCCTCTCTTCTATGTTGGAGTTAATCTTTACTTCTGGTTCTTTCTCTCTTTCAGCAAATCTTCTCCTTAATCTGTCTGTGTACAACCTCACTCTTTCTTTGTCCCTCTTCTCTCCTTTCTCCTCCTCTCTCCACGTCACTCTATTTCTGCCTCCTCCGACTGCTCTGATGACTCACATGGCTGCTCTCCTACTGCTCTGATTGGCTGATATCCTGGCTATCTGGCCTGTGATTGGTTAGGAGTATATCCGTAGGCAGCTGGAGGAGGAGCAAAGACAGCTGGAGATTCTACAGCAACAACTACTCCAGGAGCAGGCCCTACTGATGGTAACCTCTCACCCTTGACCTCTCATCCCTGAGTCCTCAGCCTATCACTGCTAACCATTTACTCAGTGGTGTGCCCAGACCATTTTAAATGGGGTGGCCAAGGTGGGGCACGGACCCAGTTTAGGGGGTCCATAACATTTTAAATGGGGTGGCCAAGGTGGGGCACAGACCCAGTTTAGGGGGGCCATATCATTTTAAATGGGGTGGCCAAGGTGGGGCACAGACCCAGTTTAGGGGGGCCATAACATGGTTCAACACCAGTCGAGGCTGGTGACTTGAATAATTGAGCAGGACGCACCGCACAGACTGCAAAGCTTGTTTGGAAAACTGTCTAAGACATAGTTTTAACCTAAAACATTTATTAACGGCATTTCTAGTCAAATATTATGGGGAATGGGATTAGGAAAGTTCGTCTAGGGAGTAGCAGTGCAGGACGGGCTCATCATGGACGGTGATGAGAAGACGAGCTCAACTCTTCCTCTTATGACAGGGCCGTGGGCCTCCCTCTAGACATGCCACTTCTTCACCATGGCTATCTAGCTCTCCACTGCTACTCCACATCTCAGTAGAGCCTCCACAACAACCCCATAGCTCTCTACTCCTACTCCACATCTCAGTAGAGCCTCCACAACAACCCCATAGCTCTCCACTGCTACTCCACATCTCAGTAGAGCCTCCACAACAACCCCATAGCTCTCCACTGCTACTCCACATCTCAGTAGAGCCTCCACAACAACCCCATAGCTCTCCACTGCTACTCCACATCTCAGTAGAGCCTCCACAACAACCCCATAGCTCTCTACTCCTACTCCACATCTCAGTAGAGCCTCCACAACAACCCCATAGCTCTCTACTCCTACTCCACATCTCAATAGAGCCTCCACAACAACCCCATAGATCTCTACTCCTACTCCACATCTCAGTAGAGCCTCCACAACAACCCCATAGCTCTCTACTCCTACTCCACATCTCAGTGGAGCCTCCACAACAACCCCATAGCTCTCTACTCCTACTCCACATCTTAGTAGAGCCTCCACAACAACCCCATAGCTCTCTACTCCTACTCCACATCTTAGTAGAGCCTCCACAACAACCCCATAGCTCTCTACTCCTACTCCACATCTTAGTAGAGCCTCCACAACAACCCCATAGCTCTCTACTCCTACTCCACATCTTAGTAGAGCCTCCACAACAACCCCATAGCTCTCCACTGCTACTCCACATCTCAGTAGAGCCTCCACAACAACCCCATAGAGCCTCTCCACTGCTACTCCACATCTCAGTAGAGCCTCCACAACAACCCCATAGCTCTCTACTCCTACTCCACATCTTAGTAGAGCCTCCACAACAACCCCATAGCTCTCTACTCCTACTCCACATCTCAGTAGAGCCTCCACAACAACCCCATAGCTCTCTACTCCTACTCCACATCTCAGTAGAGCCTCCACAACAACCCCATAGCTCTCTACTCCTACTCCACATCTCAGTAGAGCCTCCACAACAACCCCATAGCTCTCTACTTCCTACTCCACATCTTAGTAGAGCCTCCACCTCTCTACTCCTACTCCACAACAGAGCCCCATAACAACCCCTGCAGCTCCTACCTCCCACATCTCAGTAGAGCCTCCACAACAACCCCATAGCTCTCTACTCCTACTCCACATCTTAGTAGAGCCTCCACAACAACCCCATAGCTCTCTACTCCTACTCCACATCTTAGTAGAGCCTCCACAACAACCCCATAGCTCTCTACTCCTACTCCACATCTTAGTAGAGCCTCCACAACAACCCCATAGCTCTCTACTCCTACTCCACATCTTAGTAGAGCCTCCACAACAACCCCATAGCTCTCTCTCTACTCCACATCTCCTCACAACAACCCCATAGCTTTTGCAGGTTCTCCCATCTTAGTAGAGCCTCCACAACAACCCCATAGCTCTCTACTCCTACTCCACATCTTAGTAGAGCCTCCACAACAACCCCATAGCTCTCTACTCCTACTCCACATCTCAGTAGAGCCTCCACAACAACCCCATAGCTCTCTACTCCTACTCCACATCTTAGTAGAGCCTCCACAACAACCCCATAGCTCTCTACTCCTACTCCACATCTTAGTAGAGCCTCCACAACAACCCCATAGCTCTCTACTCCTACTCCACATCTTAGTAGAGCCTCCACAACAACCCCATAGCTCTCTACTCCTACTCCACATCTTAGTAGAGCCTCCACAACAACCCCATAGCTCTCTACTCCTACTCCACATCTTAGTAGAGCCTCCACAACAACCCAGGATAAACATTGTGCCGTTGCGTTCTTCCCCTAAACCGTGAGTGTGTGTGTGTAACTACAGGAGTACAAGCGTAAGCAGATGGAGGAGCAGCGGCAGGCAGAGCGTCTCCAGAGACAGCTGCAGCAGGAGAGAGCCTACCTGGTGTCCTTACAGCAGCAGCAGCAGGAGCCACGGCCACAAGACAACAAACAGCTGTACCACTACAAAGACACAGCCCCCAATAACGACAAACCTGCCTGGGCCAAGGAGGTACTGTTGATACACTCAGCACTTGTACATGGGTTCAGTTCATGTGGTTACACCAGCAGTATAGTTTGCAACATTGACATCGTCTCCTACAATGATCTGTCTTTCTCTTTCTCGCTTCCAAAAGCAGGTTTGATGTTTTCTGAAGAATTGGAGCCCTGTAGCGTTGCTATGTCTGAACTTTAAGATATCTGACAACTTCTCTCTCTTACTCAGGCATACACAGCGTCTCCGTCATGGACAGATCCTCTACTGGTTTATGTGTTTGAAAAGTTTTGTTCAGGTTCTGCCATGGTAATGTGTGTGTGAACTGACAGTATGTCCACCTGTATGTGTGTGTGTGTGATGTTCTGTATGACGCCCCCTGTCTCTAGGTGATGCGTCGAGCCCAGAGTAACTCCCCTCGTATACCTCCCAAGAAGCACCACTCCTTTAACCTGCCTGGAGACGCCAGCCTATCACACCTCCTCCTGCTCCCTGGTTACAACCCCCGCTCCCGCCCCCCCTCCTACCCCGCCCAATCAAGTCACTCCAGGGAGAGGCTCCTCCAATCTGAAGGCCATAATGTGACTGTTCCGTGTATACGTGTGTCCTGCACCTCTGATCCTGCCCCTGACTCCTCTTATCCAATCCTGCTTCATCCCGAGGCCAGAAGGAGGAGCCCTGAGGGAAGAGTCCAGGAGTCTAGGGGGAGGAGTCCAGGTCGACTGGTCAGTCAGGGAGACATACCCATTTCCTGTTTGTCTAACACACTTCCTTCCCCTCTCTCTCTCCAGAGGTAGACTAACATTACTCGACTGGTGTGTCTGGGGAAGCTCTCTCTTTTCCGAACCTCCTTTCTTCTGGACATGACTCTCCTGCGCCTATTAACCATTTTCTCTTTCCTTGCACCAGGAGACGGACTCCTGAAAAAACCCTGCCTGGAATGTTCTATGTTCTAGAATGGTGGCGGGTGTTTTCTACAACAACTTCTTTCCCTCTCTAAGTTCTGGTGCCTGGCATATTTTAGAATGGTCATAGATGTACTTTCAGAGACTAACAGACTTGTCATTTCTAGATTATGGTCTGTAAGTGTGCCATGAACCCCTTCCTCCCATCTCTCTCTTCCTCTAGTCTTTATACCCGACTGATCGGTCTCCTTCAGAATCTCAGCTCTTCAAACTGACTGTTTTAGTCTGCTTCATGTTCAGGCACCAGGCTTCTCTCAGGGACACACTGCAGCTCCTGATTTAGCCTAGATCCAGGCCACACACACTACCAGGCTTGCCCCCCAGTGGCCACTGTGGGCTGATGTAGGCCAGCCATGGCTATATCTGTCTCAACACACATGGGTGTATCTGCTTCCCTCTGGACGCCCATACACCAGTACATACACCGGTACACACACACCGGCATGTACACACACACACACATGCACACTGTAGCCAGGTTTGTCTCTGGGCTTCTCCTCCATGGTAACGGTTCTGAGGGAAACTGGAGGTTTGACACACGTCACCCAAGACACACAAACATACAATGATAAATCTGTCACTGACGGCCAATATAAATTATTGTGCTCTAACTTTGTGTGTGTGTGTGGCAGGTGGAAGAGCGTTCCAAGCTGAACAGACAGAGTTCTCCAGCACTGCAACATAAAGTGTCCAACCGTATCTCTGATCCATCCCTGCCCCCCCGTTCAGAGTCGTTCAGCAGCGGGGGCATACAGCAGGCCCGAACACCCCCCATGCACCGCCCCGTAGAACCACAGGTGTGTGTGTGGGGGGGAGTGGAAGTGTGTGGGTGCATGTGTACAGGATATGTAGGTGCACGTTTACCCTTTATGATGTTTGTTTCTCCTCCTTTCCTTCCCCTCCCCCTCTACTTTCCTCACCTCCTTCTCTTCTCCCCTCCCCTCTACTTTCCTCACCTCCTTCTCTTCTCCCCTCCCCCTCTACTTTCCTCACCTCCTTCTCTTCTCCCCTCCCCCTCTACTTTCCTCACCTCCTTCTCTTCTCCCCCCCCCCTCTACTTTCCTCACCTCCTTCTCTTCTCCCCTCCCCCTCTACTTTCCTCACCTCCTTCTCTTCTCCCCTCCCCCTCTACTTTCCTCACCTCCTTCTCTTCTCCCCTCCCCCTCTACTTTCCTCACCTCCTTCTCTTCTCCCCTCCCCCTCTACTTTCCTCACCTCCTTCTCTTCTCCCCTCCCCCTCTACTTTCCTCACCTCCTTCCCGTCTCCCCTCCCCCTCTACTTTCCTCACCTCCTTCTCTTCTCCCCTCCCCCTCTACTTTCCTCACCTCCTTCTCTTCTCCCCTCCCCCTCTACTTTCCTCACCTCCTTCTCTTCTCCCCTCCCCCTTTCCTCACCTCCTTCTTTCCCCTCCCCCCTCCTTCTCTCCCCTCCCCCCTACTTTCCTCACCTCCTTCTCTTTCTCCCCTCTACTTTCCTCACCTCCTTCCTTCTCCCCTCCCCCCACTACTTTCCTCACCTCCTTCTCTTCTCCCCTCCCCCCCCCTCTACTTTCCTCACCTCCTTCCCTCTCCCCTCCCCCTCTACTTTCCTCACCTCCTTCCCGTCTCCCCTCCCCTCTACTTTCCTCACCTCCTTCTCTTCTCCCCCCTCCCCTCTACCTCCTTTCTCCCCTCCCCTCCTTTTCACCTCCTTCTCTTCTCCCCTCCCCTCTACTTTCCTCACCTCCTTCTCTTCTCCCCTCCCCCTCTACTTTCCTCACCTCCTTCTCTTCTCCCCCCCCCTCTACCCCCTCCTTCTCTTCTCCCCTCTACTTTCCTTCTCTTCTCCCCTCCCCCCTCTACTTTCCTCACCTCCTTCTCTTCTCCCCTCCCCCTCTACTTTCCTCACCTCCTTCTCTTCTCCCCTCCCCCTCTACTTTCCTCACCTCCTTCCCGTCTCCCCTCCCCTCTACTTTCCTCACCACCTTCACTTCTCCCCTCCCCTCCCCCTCTACTTTCCTCACCTCCTTCTCTTCTCCCCTCCCCCTCTACTTTCCTCACCTCCTTCTCTTCTCCCCTACTTTCCCCCTCTACTTTCCTCACCTCCTTCCACTCTCCCCTCCCCCTACTTTCCTCACCTCCTTCCTTCTCCCCCCTCTACTTTCCTTACCTCCCCCTCCCCTCTACTTTCCTCACCTCCTTCCCCTCTACTTTCCTTTCCTCACCTCCTTCCCCTCTACTTTCCTCACCTCCTTCTCTTCTCCCTCCCCCCCCTCTACTTTCCTTACCTCCTTCCATTCTCACCTCGCCCTCTACTTTCCTTATCTCCTTCCACTCTCCCCCCTCCCCCTCTACTTTCCTCACCTCCTTCTCTTCTCCCCTCCCCCTCTACTTTCCTCACCTCCTTCTCTTCTCCCCTCCCCCTCTACTTTCCTCACCTCCTTCCCCTCTCACCTCCCCCAATACTTTCCTTACCTCCTTCCATTCTCACCTCGCCCTCTACTTTCCTTACCTCCTTCCACTCTCCCCTCCCCCTCTACTTTCCTCACCTCCTCACCTCCTTCCACTCTCCCCTCCCCTCTACTTTCCTCACCTCCTTCCCCTCTCCCTCTACTTTCCTCACCTCCTTCCCCCTCCCCCCTCCCCCTCTACTTTCCTCGCCTCCTTCCCCTCTCCCCTCCCCCTCTACTTTCCTCACCTCCTTCCCCTCTCCCCTCCCCCTCTACTTTCCTCTGGCTCCTCCTCTCTTCCTCCTCTACACCTGCTCCTCTACCTGCCTGGTGCTGATGTATGATCCTGCTCCTCTACCTGCCTGGTGCTGATGTATGATCCTGCTCCTCTACCTGCCTGGTGCTGATGTATGATCCTGCTCCTCTACCTGCCTGGTGCTGATGTATGATCCTGCTCTTCTGGTCTGTTATGGTCTGGTCCTGGTCTGGTCTTGTCAGATGGCCCACCTGGTGCAAGTGAAGTCTCATGGTCTGTCTGGGTCCCAGTCTCTCCACGACCCTGCAGGGGTCACAGGCCTGTCCCCCTCCCCATCCTCCGGCCGCCCCCATGCCCCGCCAGAACTCTGATCCTACCTCAGACACCCCTCCTTCTATACCTCTTCCCCGCCTCGCTCCCCCCCTCGACAAACTGGACCGCAGCTCCTGGCTACGAACAGACCTAGACCTACCTCCTAAGGTCTGCATGACAATGTCTGTTTGTTTTTGGCTGGAATACAATGTCTCAGAACTTTTATGGACCCTTACCTTTGTTTATCTCAAATCACTATGTACAGTTGAAGTCGGAAGTTTATATACACTTAGGTTGGGGTCATTAAAACTCATTTTTCAACCACAAATTTCTTGTTAACAAACTATAGTTTTGGCAAGTTGGTTAGGACATCTACTTTGAATGACACAAGTAATTTTTCCAACAAATGTTTACTTAGTGAATTCTAAGTGAAATAATCTGTATCACAATTCCAGTGGGTCAGAAGTTTACATATATTAAGTTGACTGTGCCTTTAAACAGCTTGAAAATTCCAGGAAATAATGTCATGGCTTTAGAAACTTCTGATAGGCTAATTTACATCATTTGAGTCAATTGGAGGTGTACCTGTGGATGTATTTCAAGGCCTACCTTCAAACTCAGTGCCTCTTTGCTTGACATCATGGGAAAAAAATTTAAAAATCAGCCAAGACCTCAGAATAAATTATAGACCTCCACAAGTCTGGTTCATCCTTGGGAGCAATTTCCAAATGGCTGAAGGTACCACGTTCATCTGTAAAAACAATAGTGCGCAAGTATAAACATCATGGGACCACTCAGCCATCATACTGCTCAGGAAGGAGATGCGTTCTGTCTCCTAGAGATGAACGTACTTTGGTGTGAAAAGTGCAAATAAATCCCAGAACAACAGCAGAGGGCCCCGTGAAGATGTTGGAGGAAACAGGTACAAAAGTATCTATATCCACAGTAAAATGAGTCCTATATCGACATAACCTGAAAGGCAGCTCAGCAAGGAAGAAGCCACTGCTACACAACCGCCATAAAAAAGCCAGACTATGGTTTGCAACTGCATATGGGGACAAAGATCATACTTTTTGGAGAAATATCCTCTGGTCTGTTGAAACAAAAATAGAACTGTTTGGCCATAATGACCATTGTTATGTTTGGATGAAAAGGGGGAGGCTTCCAAGACGAAGAACACCATCCCAACCATGAAGCACGGGGGTGGCAACATCATGTTGTGGGGCTGCTTTGCTGCAGGAGGGACTGATGGACTACACAATATATATGGCATCATGAGATAGGAAAATTATGTGGATATATTGAAGCAATATCTCAAGACATCAGTCCGGAAGTTAAAGGTTGGTCGCAATTGGGTCTTCCAAATGAACAATGATCCCAAGCATACTTCCAAAGTTGTGGCAAAATGGCTTAAGGACAACGGTCAAGGCATTGGAGTGGCTATCACAATGCCCTGACCTCAATCCTATAGAAAATGTATGGGCAGAACTGAAATGGCGTGTGCGAGCAAGCAGCAAGGAGGCCGTCAAACCTGGCTCAGTTACACCAGCTCTGTCAGGAGGAATGGGCCAACATTCACCCAACTTATTGTGGGAAGCTTGTGGAAGGCTACCTGAAACGTTTGACTCAAGTTAAATAATTTAAGGCAATGCTACCAAATACTATTTGAGTGTATGTAAACTTCTTAACGGGATCGATATGACAGCCAGTGAAAGTGCAGGTCGCCATATTCAAAACAACAGAAATCTCATTATTCAAATTCCTTAAATACATACATGTATCTTATACCATTTTAAAGGTAATCTTGTTGTTAATCCCACCACAGTGTCCGATTTCAAATAGGCTTTACAGCGAAAGCACCACAAACGATTATGTTAGGTCACCACCAACTCACAGAAAAACACAGCCATTTTTCCAGCCAAAGAGAGGAGTCACAAAAAGCACAAATAGAGATAAAATGAATCACTAACCTTTGATGATCTTCATCAGATGACACTCATAGGACTTCATGTTACACAATACATGTATGTTTTGTTTGATAAAGTGCATATTTATATAAAAAAATCTCAGTATACATTGGCGCGTTACGTTCACTAGTTCCAAAAACATCCGGTGATATTGCAGAGAGCCACATAATTTTACAGAAATACTCATTATAAATGTCGATGAAAATACAATTGTTAGACATATAGATATGCCTCTCCTTAATGCAACCACTGTCAGATTTTAAAAAAAACGTTACGGAAAAAGCAAACCATGCAATAATCTGAGAACGGCGCTCAGAAAAAAAACAAAATTATCCGCCATGTTGGAGTCAACAGAAATCAGAAATAACATTATAAATATTCCTTTACCTTTGATGGTCTTCATCAGAATGCGCTCCCAGGAATCCTAGTTCCACAAATGTTTGATTTGTTCAATAATGTCCATTATTTATGTCCAAGTAGCTACTTTTGTTAGGGTGTTTAGTACACAAATCCAAGCGCTCGTACAGGTCTAGCCGAACGTCGTAGAAACATTTCAAACTAATTATAGAATCAATCTTTAGGATGTTTTTATCATAAATCTTCAATAACGATCCAACCGGAGAATTCCATTGTCTGTAGAAAAGCCATGGAACGCAGGTCGCTATCATGTGAAATGCGCATGACCATGACCTGGCTCTCTGCCAGACCACTGACTCAAACAGCTCCCATCCGGCCCCACATCACAGTAGAAGCCTCATTCAAGTTTCTAAAGACGGTTGACATCTAGTGGAAGCCTTAGGAAGTGCAACATAACCAATATCCCACTGTGTATTCAATAGGGGCTGGGTTGAAAATCGACCAACCTCAGATTTCCCACTTCCTGTTTGGATTTCTTCTCAGGTTTTTGCCTGCCATATGAGTTATGTTATACTCAGACATCATTCAAACAGTTTTTGAAACTTCAGAGTGTTTTCTATCCAATACTAATAATAATATGCATATATTAGCAACTGGGACTGAGGAGTAGGCTGTTTACTCTGGGCACCTTTCATCCAAGCTACTCAATGCTGCCCCTGCAGCCATAAGAAGTTAAAATAAAGTAGTGATCCTAACTGACCTAAGACAGGGAATTTTTACTCTGATTAAATGTCAGGAATTGTGAAAAACTGAGTTTAAATGTATTTGGCTAAGGTGTATGTGAACTTCCGACTTCAACTGTACATACAGTTTAGCAAACTTAGTTTGCGATTGAGAATACAGTATATGATCTACTCAGACACTCTGTATCACACTTAGACCTTTTTTAACTGATTGTTATTGGTTCTCTCTGTGTGTGTGTGTATGTGTGTGTGTGTGTGTGTTTTTACTATCCTTGTGGGGACTGGAAGTCCTCACAAGGATGGTAAAACAAGTAAAATTCAGACAAGTGGGGACATTTCGCCGATCCCCACAAGAAAAAGGCTATTTTAGAATTAGGTTCAGGGTTAGTGGTTAAAGAAAACAGGGTTTTGAAGGGGAAACTATTTTTTTGGTATTCACAAGGATATTAAAACAAACCTGTGTGTGTAGGTGCCCCAGAGGACCACGTCCATCTCTCCAGCCCTGGTCAGGAAGAACTCTCCTGGGAACGGACCTGCGGGCCTTGCTCCTAAAGCTGGAGCACACCTGATACGGGCCAGGTACACACACACACACACACATATACTATACACACACTCCATGTTCCTTTGTGAATCAGGCAGTTTAATGTTGTTTGTGTGTGTTGCTGTAGTAACCCAGACCTGCGGAGGACTGATGTCCCAATGGAAACTCCCCTGAAGAGGAAGAGCAGTGGCAGCTCCTCCAGCTCCTCTACCCCTTCCTCCAAGGGGGGCAGCAACGAAAGAGGTACACACACACACACCACCACACAGATTCCCAAGTGTGTTACTGTAAATGTTTCAACCCTTAACACTCTATACAGTCAGAGAGAAGATGTGATTGGTTGACTATTTAGTGAGCAGAATGTGATTGGTTGACAGGGGCAAATCAAGCGGAGGGTTCTGGGGCATCGGCCCAGGAGACCAAAGAAGAAAACAGAGATATGACGCTGACACGACCTAGCAGGCCCGCGGTAAGTACAGACACACAGAGAAAAACACAACCCATTCTCTTCTCTGAACTAACCAATACATGTCTCATCTCTCTTTCATCTTCTCTCGTCTCTGTCCCTCCCACATTCCTTTTTTATTTTCTCCCTCTTTTCTCTCTCTGCGTTTTTCTCCAACTTCTTTAGAGCTATAAGAGAGCTGTAGATGAGGTTAGTGGCATTTCTCCTCCCCCTTTCTCCATCTCTCCCCTGTTCACTTCCTAGCTCTTTCACTCATTCACCCACTCAGATATTTACTTACTTTCCACCCCCCATCTAAGGCTGTTGCGGTGACCGTATTACCACCATACTGGCAGTAAAATTGAGTCACGGTAGTCTCCTCTTGTGCGCTCAGGACATGCGTTGTTAGTACTCAACTCACTAACGACCATCAGGTCCTAATGGTCTGGTTCTCAGGGCTCTGGTGTCCATCTAACCACTCTGACAGCAATGCTAATGCAATCGAAAATCACATCAAAAATACTTAGCATCAAAACAGCATTGTCCTTTTAAAACTCACTTCATGGTGCCTCCCGAGTGGTGCAGCGGTCTAAGGCACTGCATCGCAGTGCTTGATGCATCACTACAGACCCGGTTTCGATCCCAGGCTATGTCACAACCGTCCTTGACCGGGAGTCCCATAGGGCAGCGCACAATTGGCCCCGTGACATCCGGGCTAGGGGAGGGTTTGGCCTTGGGGGTCTTTACTTGGCTCATCGCGTTCTAACGACTCCTTGTGGCGGGACGGGCGCCTGCAGGCTGACTTCGGTCGTCAGTTGAACAGCACATTGTTGCAGCTGGCTTCCCGGGTTAAGTGGGCAGGTTTGGTGGGTCATGTATCGGAGGACGGATGACTCGACCTTCGCCTCTCCCAAACCCATTGGGAAGTTGCAACGATGAGACAAGATCGTAATTCGATCGCAATTGGATATCACAAAATTGTTGAGAATAAGGGGGTAAAAAAAATAAAAATATATATATATATACAGTACCAGTCAAAAGTGTGGACACTTTCCAGGGTTTTACTCATTCCAGGGTTTTTCTTTATTTTTATGATTTTCTACATTGTAGAATAATAGTGAAGACGTCAAAACTGTGAAATAATGACAGATTCTTCAAATAGCCACCCTTTGCCTTGATGACAGCGTTGCACACTCTTGGTATTCTCTCAACCAGCTTCATGACGTAGTCAACTGGAATGCATTTCAATTAACAGGTGTGCCTTGTTAAAAGTTATTTTGTGGAATTTCTTTCCTTAATGCGTTTGAGCCAGTCAGTTGTGTTGTGACAAGGTAGGGGTGCTATACAGAAGATAGCCAGCCCTATTGCACTTGCAAAAACCATAAAGCGCTATGATGAAACTGGCTCTCATTAGGACCGCCACAGGAATGGAAGAACCAGAGTTACTTCTGCTGCAGAGGATAAGTTCATTAGAGTTACCAGACTCAGAAATTGCAGCCCAAATAAATGCTTCACAGAGTTCAAGTTCAGACACATGTCAACAATCAACTGTTCAGAGGAGACTGAATCAGGCCTTCATGGTCGAATTGCTGCAAAGAAACCACTACTAAAGGACACCAATAATAAGAAGAGACTTGCTTGGGCCAAGAAACATGAGCAATGGACATTAGACCGGTGGAAATCTGTCCTTTGGTCTGGAGTCCAAATTGGAGATTTTTGGTTCCAAACGTTGTCTTTGTGAGACGCCGAGTAGGTGAACGGATGATCTCAGCATTTGTGTTTCCCACCGTAAACTATGGAGGAAGAGGTGTGACGGTGCTTTGCTGGTGACACTGTCAGTGATTTTATCTAGAATTCAAGGCACAATTAAACAACATGGCTACTACAGCATTATGCACCGATATACCATCCCTTCTGATTTGTGCTTAGTGGGACTATAATTTCTTTTTTAACAAGACAATCACCCAACACACCTTCCGGTTGTGTAAGGGCTATTTGACCAAGAAGGAGAGTAATGGAGTGCTGCATCAGATGGCCTGGCCTCCGCAATCACCCGACCTCAACCTAATTGAGATTGTTTGGGATGAGTTGGACCGTAGAGTGAAGGAAAATCAGCCAACAATTGATCAGCATATGTTGAAACTCATTCAAGACTGTTGGAAAAGCATTCCAGGTGTAGCTGGTTGAGATAATGCCAAGAGTGTGTTAAGTTGTCATCATGTCAACTTTGAAGAATCTCAAATATAAAATATATTTTGATTTGTTTAACACTTTTTTGGTTACTATCTGATCCCATATGTGTTATTTCATAGTTTTGAAGTCTTCACAATTATTCTACAATGTAGAAAATAGTAAAAATAAAGAAAAACCCTTGAATGAGTAGGTGTGTCCAAACATTTGACTGGTACTGTACATTGATCAATCACAGTAAGAGTTTTTTTTAATCTGAATAAATTACTTCAAACGGGTTGAAACTGAGTGGAAAACATTGTCTTTGTGGATGTTGTTTTTAAAAGTCTAACAATGAAATGGACAGAGCTTTCAAAGGTGATGATTAATTCAAAACACCCATACACATATTAGAGCTTATGCATAGGCCTATATATGAGCCCAAGCCCGTTAAAATGATTGTTCCCTTATACAAGACATAGCCCCTGTCTGTCTGTGTGGTGCAAGACTATGTCTTGTGAGTGTTTGTCTATCGCTCCGTATGTAGCCAGTTGATGTGATAACCTTCTTGTGGTTTGACAGAAATACTTTTCCCCAAAACCTTCTCAATTAAAGGTTAACTGTAAAGTAGGCTTAATTGGAGGAAGTATATCATAAGTATATAATTTGTATATTATATGTTATTTGCAAACTTTACCATGAAATGAGCAGCAGCAGTACAGGACCATCGATAGACCAGCACATTAGATGGCACATTCCTCAATGGCTAGATGCACAAATAAAGGGCCAGATGTGCAATTAAAGGGGGATTATACTCAATCTAAATCTGTTCTTTCAGACACCCAATAAATGGTCTTCTCATGTGATTTAAGCGTTGTTATGGACTCAGAACATCCAATTTCATTGTTTCTCTGTGAGAAATTGTAATTTTGAGAGTAAAATAAAAATATAAAACTAGGAAAAATATAACCGAAAACATAATTTGGGAAAATATAAAACAGATTTTATAGGCCCCCCCTTAGTTGTTTATTAACCATTATTTTACCAGGTCTATTGACAGAAAACAGTGTACAAGAGAATGTAGCGCACTAAGGAGCTGAAGAAGATGTGCAGGGGAGAAGAGTGCCTATTTGAAAGCTAGAACAAAAGAAGTAGCTCGCAACATGTTCAATTTTTTAGAAGTAGCTCTCGTGCTACAAAAGGTTGGAGAACCCTAGTCTATCGCGTATTACGCACAGCAGAATTTTTGTATTTTTAATGACTGATTTAAGATGTCTTTGGTGCATTATTGGTCTAGCCTATACTCCTAAATTGAACATATTCTAGTTATCGGCTTTGAGTGTGGAATCTATTAGTATGCATACTGGATGGACTGGTTACCTTGTGCTACGCTCCAAACTTTCTATCCATGAGTCTGAGAGAGAACGTATAGGCCTAGACAATGCTTTTAGTTCATTGATTGTGCAGGGCAGCTTACAGTAGCTTGCAGCTTTCAGCCTATAGTGAATATGTATTTAATTTTTAATAGCCTAGTAATAAGGTATTTTCATAATAGATTGACCCATTACCTTTAACTACGAAATATCTCACCAAGCGTTTCTATCTCCTCCCCTCTCTCCTTCATTCCGTTCTCGAGTGTGCAGAGAGGGGCTGTCAATAGTTGAATAAAATATTTTTCTTTGTGAAACATGCCACTATTGATGTTCCCCAACAGATTTCACGTGGTTTCCCAAAAGAAGCACTAGATAGTTGCAGGAACAGGTTTGGAGAGCCCATGGCATACAGAACACTAGATAGTTGCAGGAACAGGGTTGGAGAGCCCATGGCATACAGAACACTAGATAGCTGCAGGAACAGGGTTGGAGAGCCCATGGCATACAGAACACTAGATAGCTGCAGGAACAGGGTTGGAGAGCCCATGGCATACAGAACACTAGATAGCTGCAGGAACAGGTTTGGAGAGCCCATGGCATACAGAACACTAGATAGTTGCAGGAACAGGTTTGGAGAGCCCATGGCATACAGAACACTAGATAGCCGCAGGAACAGGTTTGGAGAGCCCATGGCATACAGAACACTAGATAGCCGCAGGAACAGGGTTGGAGAGCCCATGGCATACAGAACACTAGATAGCTGCAGGAACAGGGTTGGAGAGCCCATGGCATACAGAACACTAGATAGCTGCAGGAACAGGTTTGGAGAGCCCATGGCATACAGAACACTAGATAGCTGCAGGAACAGGTTTGGAGAGCCCATGGCATACAGAACACTAGATAGCTGCAGGAACAGGGTTGGAGAGCCCATGGCATACAGAACACTAGATAGCCGCAGGAACAGGGTTGGAGAGCCAATGGCATACAGAACACTAGATAGTTGCAGGAACAGGGTTGGAGAGCCCATGGCATACAGTTTGGGAGGAATATCACTTGTCGCCCAGCGAGAGGCTGCATGCTCCTCAAACAGTGGTTGATGCCTGGAGTGAAATAACCAGAAGAGCCTGCATGATTGAAAAACGAACAGGCGAGAAATCGGCCTCCATTCGCGATTCGAGTGCATACTGTTGTCGTCCTTTTCCCCCCTGTCTTTGTTCCTGCCCATTTCATAATGGGCCCTTCTAAATCGAAACCACTTTTGCATATTAGTGGAGACAAATTTTAATTGAGAATAGTCTGATGGGTGAAAATATGATCACTTGATGAGAGAACAGCGTGAGCAGCCGGAGGCAAGGAATGGAAGGCAAACAGATTTTTTTTGTAACTTTCTCAAATCATCAATAGCCAGACGCATCATGCAGCCCATATAAGTTTTGATTTATAAGATATTCTATGGTTTGTATCATTCACAAATAAAGTTGGCAAATAACACTAAATAACATATAGGACCTGTTTCAAATTATCACTTTTACGCTCAACATAGCCACTTCATATGCACACTCGCTCCGGAATGGGAAAACATGCTTTCTATTTTATTCAGCTAAGTTATTATATTACTTACTATAAAATCATATAATATATAATAATGGCACGGGACTTATAAGCATATCTTGTCTGCTAAATGAACAAGACTACAGCCTATGGCATGGCGCATAGCCAGATAACATACAGTAGGCCAACTCATATTCTGTTTTTCTGAAATACACTGAACAGAAATATGGACGTAACATGTCTGTTTCATGAGCTGAAATAAAAGATTCCCGAAATTGTCCATTTTAACCCCGCCTTTGTTCAGGGACACATTATTCCATTTCTGTTAGTCACATGTCTGTGGAACTTGTTCAGTTTATGTCTCAGTTTTTGAATCTTATGTTCATACAAATATTTACCACATGTTAAGTTTGCTGAAAATAAATGCAGTTGACAGTGAGAGGATGTTTATTTTTTTTTGTTGCTGAGTTTATCTGTATTCCCAGTCAAAGTGCACCTGTGTAATGATCATGCTGTTTAATCAGCTTCTTGATATGCATCACCTGTCATGTGGATGGAATACCTTGGCAAAGGAGAAATGCTCACTAATAGGGATGTAAACAAATTTGTGCATTTATTAGACTTTTTAAAAATGTAGATGTTCCAAAGGCACACATCGGTAGCTTGTATACGTGAAGGCCTGGAAATGCTAAACTTGTTTGTTAAATAACGGTCTATTAACGTAAGACTGGCAGTCTTTTGCATGACAAACGGCTGACAAAATGTCATAACCGCCACAGCCTTCTCTCTCTCTCTCTCTCAATCTTTCTCTTGGAGTACAAAGGTTTGTGTATCCCTGCAGTAGTTATAGCTTCATTCTTACATCTCTCTCTCTCCCCTTTTCTCTCTCTTATTGCCTCTCTTTCTCACTCTCTGTCTTTCTCTATTTTCTCTCCACCTCTATCTTCCAGGAGGAGTTGGTAAGATATCTATTGATCCCCATGTGCACGCTCATATCCACACTGTCCCCTCTTTTCACATGCACGCCCAGGGCCGGATTAAGAAATCATAGGCCCTGAGCCTTTTTTCCCCTTCCTGGCACACACATCATTTGGTGTAAACAAGTCTGTGCACCAAGATGCAATTCGATGCGTGTTAAATTTACTGTTGAAGAAAAATTACCCTTTATAAATAAAGCCATACTAATGTTTGCCATGTGGCATAGGCTATTAATTGAGCAGAGGCATTTTTAGGATTTCCTCACAAGATTATTTTTGTTGTTGCATGTGCCCAAAAAATTTGGCCTTTTAATTAAAAACGCACTTCATGCAATTCGTCATTTTCATGACAGAATACATTGACTGAACATTTTTTAATACCACACAAATGACAGAAATGAGTGGCTTCTCCGACACTGACAAACTGAGATCAATCTGGTCTTTAATTCAGACAAACAATAGCCCAGGTCAATGAAGCAACACACAGATTGTACAATATTAGGAGCCAATATACATTACCAGTCAAAAGTTTGGGCACACCTACTCATTCAAGAGTTTTTCTTTATTTTTACTATTTTCTACATTGTTGAATAATAGTGAATACATCAAAACTATGAAATAACACATATGAATTCATTTAGTAACCAAAAAAGTGTTAAACAAATCGAAATATATTTTATATTTGAGATTCTTCAAAGTAGCCACCCTTTGCCTTGATGACAGCTTTGCACACTCTTGGCATTCTCTCAACCAGCTTCACAAGGTAGTCACCTGGAATGCATTTAAATTAACAGGTGTGCTTTGTTAAAAGTGAATTTGTGGAATTTCTTTCCTTAATGCTGTGCGTTGTGACATGGTAGTGGTGGCAATAGCCTATTTCAAGATAAGCTACTTTGAAAACCAGTGCTGCTGTTAGCTAATGTTTGTTTATATTGGTTCTACAGACAGACTAGTCATCGTTTTTCAGCAGCAGGCATTTTCTTTCCAAACTGTACATTTTTCCTGACATTTTATTTTGAAATCTGAAAAAGGAAAACTGACAGCTGCAATCAACCATAGAAATATAATCCATAAATGGCAGTTCCCATTCAAGTCAGGACTGGCATCCATTGCTATTGTACAAATGAGTTTAACAGTCAAATTGCCAGGGTAAGAGGTTACAACACCCTTCTATGGATTATATGTCTATGGCCACAACGCAACAAGCTGTAACCTATATTTGGTGTGTATGCTGCCCAAACTGTAGCCTTGCCGACTGTTGGCATACTGGTAACTGTCAAAATAAAGAAAACAACACTTGTGTAAACAAGGGATACAAAGTATATGTTATGGTGTGGGGGGCATGTTCCTGTTATGGTTGTAGAATCTATGCTGAAGCTTTTCTAGCAGCTCGTGGTGACGCAACACCCTTTTAAGACACTTTATGTTAATACACTTTGTGTTGGTTTTTCCTTAATTTTGACCAATACCTGTATGTGCTTGTGATAAAGTTAACCACCATTATTAAAAAACAATAAAAAATCCTCTGTTGGCTAAATGATTCTTTCTGATGTATTTTGAACATTGAGAGCGGACTTCTTTGGTTGGATAAAATTATAATAATAAAAACAATGTAATTTCCCTCTTGGGCCCCCACGGTCCTGGGCCAAGGGGCTTCATCCCCGGTAAGCCCCTACATTAATCTGGCCCTGTGCACGCCCCTCTCTCCTCTAGCTCACGCCCCTCTCTCCTCTAGCTCACCTGTTTTGCTCTACCTGTTCCGTGTGACAGGCAGACTGGGGAGCATTGGAGCTGTGTTTCCCCTTAAACAGATAACAAATAACCTCTAACCACTGACCATAAGGGTTGAGTTCCCAGAACCCTAACCCTTCTGTTAGTGACCTTTCTTGACTCCATCCTGACTGAATCCTCATTGTTCCTCACTCACACTCTGAGGAAGGAGTTAGCCGCTGAAAAATGTTTAAAATGTTGTGCCAATAAAATGTTCCCCATAAATCAAAGCAACTGTTACTGCACCCACGACATGAGTGCTGACCTTTTATAATATCCTCTACTGACCTTTGACCTCCTCACCTCCAGGACCTGACGGCTCTAGCCAAGGAGCTGAGGGAGCTGCGTCAGGGGGAGGAGCCTAATCGCCCGCCCGTCAAGGTGACGGACTACTCCTCATCCAGTGACGAGTCACAGAGTGACGAGGAGGGAGATGGAGGAAGTAACGACGGCTCTGTGTCTGTCAGCGACATCCCACGCATCATGTGAGTGTGTGTGTGTGTATTTGCATTTTAATATATGCATTTATTTTATTGTAGCTATGTATCTTAAATCTGTAATATGTAACTTTTTGGCAACCAGACCAAATCCACATAGAAATGTGAGTTATAGATCTGTAATTCCATTGAAAGCAAGTCTAAAAAGCTGTAGATCTTTTCTACAGTATGTGTACTATTTGCTTCTTTTACTTTGGGTTTTGTACACCAGTTTCAAACAGTTGAAAATACAATATTGTTGGTTCTGGAAACCATATTTCAGTGGTTTAAATGTGACAATGATTCTCTACACATAAACTTAAATTACTATTAGATTTTTAGCAACCAGGAAATGGCAGAGCGATGTCTGCATAGGGCATCTTTTAGTTTTTTAAACGTGTGTGTGTGTGTTGTCAGGCCGGCTGCGGGGCAGAGTAGTGGTGAGGTGTACGGTGTGATGGGGGGACATAATGATTCCTACGGCAACCGTTCCCAAGACAGCACCCTGATGATGAGAGAGGTCAGTCGCCTTTCACTTTTAACCCCTGACCCCTGGGCTCCGCTCTGCTTGCTTAATACACAACTCAGCATCCTGGCATGCACTCGGCTCTGCGTGTGTCTGTCTGTGTAGAATGAGTCTCTGCATTGTCACCAGCCGTCGCTCAGCTTCTTCAATCCTTTGGGTTTACCCACCTTCCACATCAGCGGCAGAACATCCACCTTAACCACAGACCCAGATGAACCTCCAAACCCTAAACCTCACCTTAACCATTAGATTCCAACCTTACCTTAACCACAAATCTAGAATCATCTTACCTTTCCCAAATCCTACCCATCACAAGGAAATAGATTAATCTGAACACAGATCAGTGTGTAGAGTGGCCCTCACTCTCTCTCTGTTCCAGACCTATGGGGACAGGAGGCGGAACTCTGCTCTCGCCGACAGCAACGGTTTCCCCGGAAACGCCAATCTGCCCGATCTGGTGCAGCAAAGCCCCTCCCCCATGGTCTCCCCTGGCGATGGCTCTGGGCGCAGCCACCCCAAAGTAGGTTCACTAGACCCCTACACCCTAACTGCTTATGCCCTTGCACCCTACACCCTTACTTGCTAGCCCTCTACACACAAGCCCCCTACATTCTAGCCCTGTACACACAAGCTCCCTACTCCCTAGCCAGCAGATCTGACCCTCTTGCTTACAGCTGCATTAAGGTCGGACAGGCTTCCTGTGTAGATTAAGAAACCATGGATGGAGCCAGTGTGAGATATGGCTCAGAAACGTAACTCAATCCAGGGATGAGAAATAAGTTGTACTCCAAATTGTCCCATTATCCCAACTAGGGCCGACCCCTTTTAGTCGACTGGTCGATAGGCTGTTGGCTGACCAAGATTTCTTTAGTCAAGTAGAAAAAATATATAATAATGATCATGGTGTACAAGACACCTGTCTGATTCGCTCTGTGTGGACTGATCCATTGTGGAGGCCGTGGGGATTGCACAGTCCATCGCTTTAAGACATGTGCTACTGAAATTGTATATGGTTATATTACATAAACAATGGTGCAACACTAATAAAAAAAATAACATTATTTTATAACAAATGCGCTTTCTCCCATGTTGGATAGTGGTCGCCGGCAGCGGTTATGAAACACATCAGTGCGCTGTTGAAT
This sequence comes from Oncorhynchus tshawytscha, assembly GCF_018296145.1. Taxonomy (NCBI): domain Eukaryota; kingdom Metazoa; phylum Chordata; class Actinopteri; order Salmoniformes; family Salmonidae; genus Oncorhynchus; species Oncorhynchus tshawytscha. The sequence goes on from NC_056444.1 coordinate 17,931,618, forward strand.
TGGTGCCTTTTCCTAGACCATTTTGCTATGTGCATAATAGCAAAGTTAACCAGCATATCGGTGTTGAGAACAATGCCGGAGGCAGCAGCAGAATGAGATGACAATACAGCCCTTGCCTTTTTGCCTAAGAAAAGTGAGGAGAGAGGAAACCAGAACTTAAGTAGGTCTATAATCAATAGCCTAACTGTTAAATGTGCCTGTCTTTATAAATCATCAATATATCTACAGAAGTAAGACAGATCCTGTTTCTCTTGCCTGTTTGAGTGTGTGTTTAATAGCCTACTGATTCCATGAGCACCAAGCTTCACACAGCAATTTCACAAATTCGGCTGTTTTTAATCTTCTCTGTAATAAATGCTTTACTTTGTTAGAACAGCCTCTCTGGTATTATTTCTCATTTATTTTGTGTTTACACTGTTTCAAATTGTTTGAAAAATAATATTTATAATAATAATAACTCATATTTTTCTTGATCTCCTTGAATAATTAGCTTAAACAATAAATAAACCGTTCCATTTCGGAAATTGCATTCATGAATGAATGCGACTGTTTAGTCTTTGCTGTAATAAAGGCTTAACAAAAACACAACATTTTAACAGACTCTGGTACGCTTATACTTTATTTAGTGTTTACATTGTTCCAAATGGTCAGACAAATTCTATTGTAATCTATACAACATGTGTTAGTCACACATAATATGCACGCAGGGCTTGTCACATTTCTAGTCACATTTATTCCACACATCGGACTTCCCCTTTACCTCCTGAGCAACCTGGAAAATATTCCCCTGTTTCAAGTTTATTTATCACGTCCTCTGCATCCATTTTGAGTTCATATGTGTTACGGTGTTCAGAGTTTGTTATAATCAATTTATTGATGTGATTAGGATATGCTATAGGCACGGCCTGCCCACTCATTAGGCAGCAACAACACATCCAACAACAACACAAAACCTCAAATTCTGCCCAAAAACAATGACACTTTCTCTCAACCAGTGACGTATGGGCTCTTTTGGTGAGGGCTGATGCCGATCTTTGATAAGCATTGCCCACTTTGTCAAGGGCAGGGACTAAAAATATTTAGCTTGTTCATTCACAGCGTGCCTCTCCAGGGTGCTGTTGGAGAGACACATCTCTGCAGCGCTGCACCAACGTTCAGTAAAAAAATGATCTAACATAAATCATGTAGCAGATACAGGATATGGAAGAAAGAGTATCAAATGAAATTGTATTTGTCATATACACATGTTTAGTGCCTTTTCCTAGACCATGTTGCTATGTGCTTAATAGTTTGTAAATGTCAATGACAAGCTGATCATAGTGAAAAAGAAAATACTTCTGTATTTCCCGCTGTGTAAACACAATGCAAATAGGCAATAACTCCTAATAAAGTTTGATTGCTGATATTCAGAGCTTAAATAGCCATTGATTGATTAGTTACAGGAATCAGGACTAATAATGCCAATGCTATGGCCTGTTTTACAAACGGTGGGCCTACCATATTGATGGGCATTCATAAAATTCCATTGAGGGCCGACATGGTAGGCTACACTCTAGTAAGCACGAGCAGACGTCTTTTGGATGTCATTTTTTTTGTCCTGTCCAGAAGTAGTTTTTTGGTGTTTTACAAACAGTAGGCTTACCACAGACTGGCATTCATAAAATTGGATTACAGGCAAGACTGTAGGCAACACCTCTGTAAGCACAGACCAACGCTGTTGCCTTTTTGGATGTCTTTTTTTGGTGCAGTTCCGGACCGGTCTTGATTTCCACATCCACGGACATTGGTTTTTGGTCCGGTCTGGACCAACTCTGAATCAATCATAGACATCTATGCTAGGTTCAGATTTTTCGTCTATGTTTGGACCAGCCTTGATTTGGTACAAACATAGACGTCTATAAATAACATATTTTCAACTTTCATTCAGAACCAAAATTGAGCATAATTTCAACATCTGTAAAAATATATATTTTCAATGCCTGTGAAATACGTATTTTCAACATCAGGAAAATACGGATTTTCAACTTTCATTCAGAACCAAAAATGAAACTGATTTCAACGTCCGGAAAAGATACATTTTCAGCATCCTGGAAAATATATATTTTAAACATACAGAAAATACCTTTTCACCTTTCATTCAGAACCTAAATTTAACCTAACATGCTGACCAGAGCAGACACGTCGCGTGCGTGAGCGTCGCAAAATGAATTTAGAAATCCATGTTATTCAATTATTGCACCTACACTGCTCGCGCGCACCAACGAGCGTCTGTGTTGCCAAGGACTAAAATCATTCCTATTTCTGACGCAGTTCGCGCTGAAAGTCCTGCCTCTCCTATCTCCTCATTGGTTTATAGAAGCAGGTACCCACATGCCATCTCCTCATTGGTTATACCCACGTGGGTGATTGAAAGACGAACTGTTTTGCCGGTTGTCGTGGTAATACTATGAAAGTTTAGATACCGATCACCATATAAGTTCAAAGATGAAAAAGCCTGGAAGGAGGAGAGTTGACTAGAAACGATTCGGTTGGCTGTTTTAATGTGTCGATTAATTGTCGGAGTAGAGGAGCTTGTGCATTTCAGGTAAAATAACAACTCAATGTTTATATCCCAGGAGAAATTAGCCTGCAACAGCAAGCTAGCTAAATAGGACAAATTAGCTAGCAAGTGCAAGCTAACAAGCTAAATTACCATACATATTTAATGCTTTTCAACCCCATAAGTGTCCCCAAATTAATGTCATTGGTTCTGAGTTTGTTTTGATATTTTAACCTGCGTGTAGTGATCGCGTTTGGTGTAGGGGGACAAAATAAATGTATGCACGATAGCGCACGATGGCACACGCGCGCAGCCGGTTTGGGTTCCGTGTAAGTTCAAAGTCTGGGAAATACTTATTTTAAGAGTCTTTTCAACTTCATTTTGCTTACTGGGACGAGTCTAGTTTTGCAGGGGGTTTCATCTTTTGGGCTCGCCTATGTCGGCAGAACGGCAAAGACCGGCCCTGGCTATAGGTCAGGCTCTATTGAGCCATGTTCAGAAGGAATTAGTTTTACCGGCGGTGGGGGGGTGTGTTGCTATGTATTTATGTGCACGAGCGCAAAACACCACATCCCGTCCTAATCTGCCGTGGCACTAATTTTTACCTGGCAGGAGAGTAACATTTCCAACCAGAAAGCATAACCTATTGTTTTTCTCTGATAATACTAGTCCAGTGCGAACACGGACAGCGCAATAAACACTTTGATGTTCTGTGGTGGTCGCTGCAGCACGGAGGAGAGAGAGACAACGGGTCACAGTAGCAGTCGTTCAATCTTCTCGGAGTAACATTTGGGATAATGGGACAATTCGGAGGACAACGCATTTCTCGTCCCTGAATTGAGGCACTGTCCGAGCCATATCTCGCACCAGCTCTGTGGTGTCTTAATCTACACAGGAAGCCTGTCCAACCTTAATGCAGCTGTAAGCAAGCGGGTCGGATTTGCTGGCTACCTAGCCCTGTGGCTCTGTGCCCTTGTGCTCTCTCTGCATCTTGTACTAAAACAAACAAAAAAACTCACCCTCTGTCAAGTCTGACTTGGACCTAGACGCTGAGTCTGTCTGGCTCGCGATTAAACCCACTCTAACCTAGTTTAACCCAATCCATAACCATTTCTTCCATATGTTCTCTTCCTTTTTTGCTGGTCACATTCTCTGCTCTCTCTGCATGCTGTGTGTTTGCATGGCAAACCAAGCCTAATGTTGCTCAACACACTTTCTGCTCTGGCAACCCATAAGTGTATGCTGAAAACTCTCACCACCTGGCAACCTGTTACCTCAGGACAGAAATTAGGGCCTGGAGTTTTTCTTGTTTAGATGTTCAGGGAAAACTCTGAACCCTACCTATAATGCTCTGAGATCCTGATCCCACCCCCCCCCTCTCTCTGATTTGCAGTATGGCATGGGCAGTGGGAGTGGCTCCAAGTCCTCCTCCTTCACGCCATTCGTTGATCCACGAGTCTACGGAACCTCCCCCACCGATGATGATGATGAAAACTCTGCCTCTGGTGAGTCAGTTATCTTGTCAATCTTCTGTCATCCTTGCTCTAGCTCTTGTTGCCAGTAAATTGCTTAGGAAGGAGGAGGTTGCATGAATGTTGCTCTAAGGTTGTAATGTTGTGTGAACATACTGTACAGGGTGTCCTGTTGTAAGTTTGAAAGGTTGTGTGAACATTAGTATAATGTTATCCTGTGGTTGCAGCTCTCTTTACAAATGAGCTGCTGCTTCAGGAGCAGGAGCAGGCCAGACTGAACGAGGCCAGAAAGATCAGTGTGGTCAACGTGAACCCGACCAACATACGACCTCATAGCGACACGCCTGAGATACGCAAATACAAGAAGCGCTTCAACTCTGAGATACTGTGTGCTGCTCTCTGGGGTAAGACACTTGAAATATATGTTTACACGTGTGTGTGTGTGTGTGTGTGTGTGTGTGTGTGTGTGTGTGTGTGTGTGTGTGTGTGTGTGTGTGTGTGTTGGAAGGTGCTTTCTGTGTCCATATATCCATGACTTTTCTATCTATAAGTGTCCATATATCCATGACTTTTCTATCTATAAGTGTCCATATATCCATGACTTTTCTATCTATAAGTGTCCATATATCCATGACTTTTGTATCTATAAGTGTCCATATATCCATGACCTATGAAATCTTGGAATCGTTCTTGACTGTAATGTGATTTGTGGATTCAAATAAAGTATTTAAAATGTGTGTGTCTAGGTGTGAACCTGCTGGTGGGGACAGAGAACGGTCTTATGTTGCTGGACCGCAGTGGTCAGGGGAAGGTGTATAACCTGATCAACCGCCGGCGCTTCCAACAGATGGACGTTCTGGAGGGCCTCAACGTCCTGGTCACCATATCTGGTAGGGCTGACTGCAGCAAGACAGCTACTTGAACACAGTTAGACTTTAACAAAGGGTTCTGTGGCCCCATCGAGTAAGATGTATGGTGTTCTTCTGTTTTTGACTTTGGTTTTTAACTGTCTGGCCCCAAAAGGCAGACTTGTGTTTCCTAAAGAGCTGGAGGCCTGTAGCATTGCTTTGTTCAGATTCTATGATCACTCTCAAATAGCCAACAGGCTTAAGACCTTTCCCTCCCTTCCCTTTCCTCTCCTTTCCTCTCTCTCTCTCTCTCTCTCTCTCTCTCTCTCTCTCTCTCTCTCCTTCTCCTTTCCCCTCTCTCTCTCCTCTCCCCTTTTCTCTCCCTTCTCCTTTCCCCTCTCTCTCCTCTCCTCTCCCCTCCCCCCTCTCCTCCATTCCCCTCATTCTCCCTTCTCCTTTCCCTTCTCTCTCCCTTCTCCTTTCCCCTCTCTCTCCTCCTCCAGGGAAGAAGAATAAGCTGCGTGTGTACTACCTGTCCTGGCTGAGGAACAGGATATTACACAACGACCCCGAGGTGGAGAAGAAGCAGGGCTGGGTCACTGTAGGAGAGCTGGAGGGCTGCGTGCACTACAAAGTCGGTATGTGTGTGGACTGGGGGCATGACGTTTAACACTGGGTGTCTGTATGTTGCATTAGCCCATTAAGCTAAAGCCAAGGCATTATCACCGGGTACTAACACACGTGATTGACTCTCCTGTGTGTGTGTTTCCAGTGAAGTATGAGAGGATCAAGTTTCTGGTGATCGCTCTGAAGAACTCAGTGGAGATCTACGCCTGGGCACCCAAACCCTACCACAAGTTCATGGCCTTCAAGGTAACACACAGAAATATTATCTTATTATCTTAATTCCTCCCCTACCAGTGTGTAGCTCCCACCTACTCTCACCTGGGTGATGCCACAGTAGCCATTTTGTAGCTGAATGCTCTCTACAGTATCTCTCTCAATAATGTCTATCTTTCTCTCTGTTCCCCACTGTCTTTCTCTCTCTGTCTGTCAGTCGTTCACTGACCTACAGCACCGCCCCCAGCTGGTTGACCTGACAGTGGAGGAAGGTCAGAGGTTAAAGGTCATCTATGGCTCCAGCGTTGGGTTTCATGTAATCGATGTCGACTCTGGCAACCCGTATGACATCTACATCCCCTCCCACGTAAGGCTGCGTGTGCATGCGTGTGTATGTGTGTGCGTGCGTGGTCAGAGAAGGACTACTGAACCAGGTAACATCTGATTTCTGCACTCTGGTGGTGAAAAGAGGGTTTCCCTCTGAACTACTACCATTTAAATGGTAACCGTACCTACTGTGTGGCGGTTCTGGTTTCAGGGCTCAAATACCATGACGGTTACCATTTATGTTGCTGAAACCATGACAAGGCTCTTTTGTTGACATTGTGTGTTACCATGGTGATTGTGTGACTGATGGAGTGGGAGATTCCATTGTTGCAGCAGTTTCTCATCGCATAGGGGGGTGGGGAGCTGGCCACAAGACAAGGAGGGAGGGAAAGAAGGGCTAGAAAGAGAGATTTGGAGGTAGAGGAGTTGCGGGGGTCATGTTCTGTGCCAGCCAGGCTGACACCAGCCCCCCACCCCTCCACTGTGTGGTATCTATCGCCCCCGGCAGATTCAGAGTCAGGTGACGCCCCATGCCATCGTGGTGCTGCCGCGGACCGATGGGATGGAGATGCTGCTGTGTTACGAGGACGAGGGCGTCTATGTCAACACCTACGGACGCATCACTAAAGACGTGGTGCTGCAGTGGGGAGAGATGCCTACATCTGTTGGTAGGTCACACACATACTATATACACAACTCTCACTGCCACCCTCACAAACACTTCTATGCCTCTCACTGGTTCATAAAATACACCCCTCAATACCTCTCACTAGTCCCTCTCTTTACCTTGGCTACCCCTCTCCCTCACTATTCCGCACAACCATGCACTACCCCTCTATACACCCTCTCTATCCCCCTCTGATCCACTAGTACGGCTAGGACTCCTAGTCTTTTCAGCTTACAACCCCAGACTCAACTCCAGCTCTGCTCCCCAGCTCCAGCCCCTGCTCCCCAGCTCCAGCCCCTGCTCCCCAGCTCCATCCCCTGCTCCCCAGCTCCATCCCCTGCTCCCCAGCTCCATCCCCTGCTCCCAGCCCCATCCCCAACCAGGGGCAGCTCCAGCCCCTGCTCCCCAACCAGGGGCAGCTCCAGCCCCTGCTCCCCAACCAGGGGCAGCTCCAGCCCCTGCTCCCCAACCAGGGGCAGCTCCAGCCCCTGCTCCCCAACCAGGGCCAGCTCCAGCCCCTGCTCCCCAACCAGGGCCAGCTCCAGCCCCTGCTCCCCAACCAGGGCCAGCTCTATCCCCTGCTCCCCAACCAGGGCCAGCTCTAGCCCCTGCTCCCCAACCAGGGCCAGCTCCATCCCCTGCTCCCCAACCAGGGCCAGCTCCATCCCCTGCTCCCCAACCAGGGCCAGCTCCATCCCCTGCTCCCCAACCAGGGCTAGCTCCAGCCCCTGCTCCCCAACCAGGGCCAGCTCCATCCCCTACTCCCCAACCAGGGCCAGAACGAATGAGTTTCTAATGGCGGGCACATTTCTTCACTGGACCTCCTATATGTGCATGCGCTTGCATATTCACCATTTGTTTTAGGAGTGTTATAGTGAAAACCATAGGCAGCTTGTGAGTTTCAAGGTTGGGGAAGCTACAGTTTATCCTACCATCTCTACCGATCTGCATGCCAGTTATGATTATTTTTATATGCGCATTTTCGTGGAACAGTTTCATTTCACTAATAACGTTTTTGTCTCTCAAAATCAGTGTTACATGGTCAATCATAAATCTGAAGTAAAACAATAAAAAGCTAAAAGTAAAAACTCAACTAAGGCGAGAGCATCAGCCTCTGCCATATGGACACATTGATACACTGGCGGCTAAAGAAATGAGAGCATTGAACTCAGAGATCGCCTTCAGGCCAATGTAGTAAGCCTATAACTTAATCGTCAACTAAGTAAAATACATTGGCCTAAAGTTGACTATTAAACATTTTCGAAAATATTTCACATTCATCTCTCTACTCCGCCTCCCTTTTTAATCTGTCTTGACTTGAGCTATTGCTGGTGAAGTGCAACATTGTATCAAATCATCAACTGGATCCAGCCCCAAGCTGTCTCTAGGGAACGTGCAACATTATATCAACTAACCTATTCCAGGTCTTCAGAGTTTCCTGTGCCATTGAGCTTGGGACAGACAGCTGTTTTTTTATGACATTTCCACTGGATATATTATTATATATATTTTTTTCATTATTTAACCTTTATTTAACTAGGCAAGTCAGTTAAGGACAAATTCTTATTTACAATGACGGCCTACACCGGCCAAACCCGGACGACGCTGGGCCAATTGTGCACCGCCCTATGGGACTCCCAATTACGGCCGGATGTGATACAGCCTGGAATCGAACCAAGGACTGTAGTGACGCCTCTTGCACTGAGTTGCAGTGCCTTAGACCGCTGGGCCACTCGGGATCCCATGGATAATATGGAATAATCAGATCAAGATATTCTGTTCTTTTACACCGAAGCGTGATTATCAAGGCCGGGAGTGTTGGAAAGATTTTTCAAATACTGAGAAACTCATTCACAAAAACAGACTTTGTTGACTTACTGTGTGAGGTGAAGAACATGACTGAGAAGCTCAGTTTATTAGTGGTGGACGTGGTGAGCTATAACAATCAAAAATCAGACATTGCCAAATGGGTACTTAACTACTTTTGCACGCAGCAGGCCAGGTAGGCCTACTTCTGAGTGTGCTCAGGCCTCTCCAAACAAAAACAATTGACAAATCTGGTAATTGTTATTTCTCACAAGTGTAGCAGGTTGTGAACTCTGCAAACAACGTTTCCTGTCTGATAATGATTATGGTAAATGACTGTAATTAATACATTAACAGAAATTCATGTAACCAAATGACAGGGGATTAACGGTACATCTACTAGACCTGCTGATGTGTTATGGAGAATTACTCAAAAAATAAACAATCAGCGGTCTAAGGCACTGCAGTGCTTGAGGCGTTAGTACATATCCAGGTTCGATCCCGGGCTGTGTCGTAGGCGGCTTTGACCGGGAGACCCATGAGGTGATGCACAATTGGACTGAATTAATGTCTTTCTGTCGGTGCGCTTCTCTGTGAAATAAATTATTAATATTTCAATATTTTATTTGGACGGGCAAGGAGATGCGGTAGGGTGGGCCAGGCCCCCTAAGGCCCGCCCATAACGCCAGACCTGCTCTCCAACCCCTGCTCTCCAACCCCTGCTCTCCAACCCCTGCTCTCCAACCCCTGCTCTCCAACCCCTGCACTCCAACCCCTGCACTCCAACCCCTGCACTCCAACCCCTGCACACCAACCCCTGCTCTCCAACCCCCAACCAAATACCTCATAGTAGTTTTACATGTAGCATTCCCCTTCCAAATGCAATATAATAACACACACAATTGCAACCCATAGATCGACAGTTACAGACACTCTGCATGCTCCTACAAGTGATGCCCCTCGACCTGGACTTCTCACACTCCTTACCCCTAGAGTACTGCCCCTCAGCACAGGGAGGAATGTTTCTGTGTCTGTTTGTCTGCTACTTTGTTATTCATGTTGTTTTTGTGTTGTTTGATTGACAACCAGATGATACTGAAATCTAATGGATATCTACCTGTACATGAATCTATCTACCTGTCTCTCTGGGTCTGGGATCTGTCTACCTGTCTCTCTGGGTCTGGGATCTGTCTACCTGTCTCTCTGGGTCTGGGATCTGTCTACCTGTCTCTCTGGGTCTGGGATCTGTCTACCTGTCTCTCTGGGTCTATGATCTGTCTACCTGTCTCTCTGGGTCTATGATCTGTCTCTCCGGGTCTAGGATCTGTCTACCTGACTCTCTGGGTCTGTCTGTCTCTCCAGGTCTAGGATCTACAGTTGAAGTCGGAAGTTTACATACACTTAAGTTGGAGTCATTAAAACTTGTTTTTCAACCAGTCCACAAATTTCTTGTTAACAAACTATAGTTTTGGCAAGTTGTTTACAGACTGATTATTTCACTTATAATTCACTGTATCACAATTCCAGTGGGTCAGAAGTTTACATATACTAAGTTGACTGTGCTTTTAAACAGCTTGGAAAATTCCAGAAAATTATGTCATGGCTTTAGAAGCTTCTGATAGGCTAATTGACATCAAATGAGTCAGTTGGAGGTGTACCTGTGGATGTATTTCAAGGCCTTCCTTCAAACTCAGTGCCTCTTTGCTTGACATCATGGAAAAATCAAAAGAAATCAGCAAAGACCTCCGAAAAAAATTGTAGACATCCACAAGTCTGTTTCATCCTTGGAAGAAATTTCCAAATGCCTGAATTTACAATGTTCATCTGTACAAACAATAGTATGCAATTATAAACATCATGGGACCACGTAGCTGTCATACCGCTCAGGAATGAGATGCGTTCTGTCTCCTAGAGATTAACGTACTTTGGTGCGAAAAGTGCAAATCAATCCCAGAACAACAGCAAAGGACCTTGTGAGGATGCTGGAGGAAACAGGTACAAAAGTATCTATATCCACAGTAAAATGAGTCTGATTTCGACATAACCTGAAAGGCCGCTCAGCAAGGAAGAAGCCACTGCTCCACAACCGCCATAAGAAAGCCAGATTACGGTTTGCAACTGCACATGGGGACAAAGATTGTACTTTTTGGAGAAATATCCTCTTGTCTGATGAAACAAAAATAGAACTGTTTGGCCATAATGACCATTGTTATGTTTGGAGGAAAAAGAGGGAGGCTTGCAAGCCAAAGAACACCATCCCAACCGTGAAGCACGGGGGTGGCAGCATTATGTTGTGGGGGTGCCTTGCTGCAGGAGGGACTGGTGCACTTCACAAAATAGATGACATCATGAGGAGGAAAATGATGTGGATATATTGAAGCAACATTATCAAGACATCAGTCAGGAAGTTAAAGCTTAGTCGCAAATGGGTCTTCCAAATGGACAATGACCCCAAGCATACTTCCAAAGTTGTGGCAAAATGGCTTAAGGACAACAAAGTCAAAGTATTGTTGTGGCCATCACAAAGCCCTGACCTTAATCCCATAGAAAATTTGTGGGCAGAACTGAAAAAGTGTGCGAGGAAGGAGGCCTACAACCTGACTCAGTTACACCATCTTTGTCAGGAGGAATGGGCCAAAATTCACCCAACGTATTGTGGGAAGCTTGTGGAAGGCTACCTGAAACATTTGACCCAAGTTAAACATTTTAAAGGCAATGCTACCAAATACAAATTGAGTGTATGTGAACTTCTGACCCAATGGGAATGTGATGAAAGAAATAAAAGCTGAAATAAATCATTCTCTCGACTATTATTCTGACATTAAATAAAGTGGTGATCCTAACTGACCTAAGACAGGGAATTGTTACTGATTAAATGTCAGGAATTGAAAGAAAAAAAATTGTTTAAATGTATTTGGCTAAGGTGTATATAAACTTCTGACTTCAACTGTATCTACCTGTATATCCAGGTAGGATCTATCTGTCTTTCTGGGTCTAGGATACATCTACCTGCCTCTCTTTGGATGGAGACATTTTCTGTTTGTTTTTATGTACGCATGTCAAATACATGGTCTTTATTTACTGAGTGTACAAAACATTAGGAACACCTGCTCTTTCCATGACTGACCAAGTGAATCCAGGTGAAAGCTATGACCCCTTACTGATGTCTCTTGTTAAGTCCACTTCAATCAGGAGGGAGACAGAATAAAGATTTTTTAAATTTATTTTTTAGCCTTGAGACGTTTGTATGTGTGTCATTCAGAGGGTGAATGGGCAAGTCATCTATTTAAGTACCTATGGTAGTAGGTGCCAGGCGCACTGGTTTGTGTCAATAACTGCAACACTGCTGAGTTTTTCACGCTCAACAGTTTCCAATGTGTATCAATGGTCCACCACCCATAGGAAATCCAGCCAACTTGAAAGAACTGTGGGAAGTATTGGAGTCAACATGGGTCAGCATCCATGTGGAACGCTTTCGAAACCTTGTAGTGTACATTGAGACGAATTGAGGCTGTTCTGTGGGAAAGGGGGGCGGGGCATGCAGCTCAATATTAGGAAGGTGTCTTTAACGTTTTGTACGCTCAGTGTACATACGTCAAATACTTTCAAGTACATGAGTTGCGCTTGATTAAATTTCCTCTGTGCCATGGACTCGCTCCAACGGCGTAAGGTCCAAGCTAAATCAAGCTCACCTCAAGTATTTGACCCAGGTCTATTAACGACGCACATCACATCTCTAACTAATTAACAAAGCTCAGGGTCAGTAACAAGGATCTTATTGCTTTAAATCCCACTAGATCTAGAATGGGTATTGATAGATCCCTCTGATCCCTTCAGATCAGCTCCGCTTCTCTTCTGTCTCTCCAATCTTAATACCAAGCCTCAGTTTATCATGTCTGTCTGGTTGACTAGTTCTGTTTTCATTTGGCTCGTTCTGTCTTTGTCTGAAACACTGTGTTTGTGTTGTTGTATTTTGAGACTGCACTCAGTTCCTAGGAACTTCTACCCCTGAGTTTGTCTCATTATTTTAAAGGCATCTCCACCCTGGACCCAAACACACATACTATATAAACACATACAGCCCCAAGCCACCCAATACAAACCAGTACACACATACACATTCACACACGGACTCGCACACACACCCACACACTAACAATCCAGTCCGTTGGCCAGCTCACTCCCTGAGCACAAAGGAGCTGGATGACAGAACTGGGAGGTAAAATCACCCAATCATCATCATGCTGCTACTACTGTAACCATCCTCACAGCATAGTCATCAGTCACCTGCATAATCTCTGCTACAGTACAACCACCCAGGGGTAAACCCAGGGCAGGGTTACCATCCACGTCAAACGACTATACCCGTGTCATCACAGTTGACCCTCAGATGACCTTCTCTCCCAGTAGCGCTCTACGGTTGACTTTGACTATGCCCCCATAAATCTGGGCATCTCTCTTATTAGCGTTATCCCTGGGTCTGTATGAAACTGCCCTCGCCATCCCCCCTCGGGTTGGACAGCTCAGGTGTTTGAGTTTTATCCGTCGTTCAGAATGAGATACAGAAACTGCTGCAATGATTTCCTCCCGGAGGCGTGGCCTAGGGGTGTGATCTGTGACTGGTTTGAGTGAGTGCTCTCCTGTCCATTCCCCTGTCTGTGTGTCCCTGTCCCTCCCCCAGCCTACATCCACTCCAACCAGATCATGGGCTGGGGAGAGAAGGCCATTGAGATCCGCTCCGTGGAGACGGGACACCTCGACGGAGTTTTCATGCACAAGCGAGCTCAGCGACTGAAGTTCCTGTCGGAGAGGAACGACAAGGTGTGTGTTAGCACGAACACATGTACATGTATACAAGCACAAGAGCACACACACATGCTGCAAAACCTAAATGTATAAGCCAACACACATGCTTACTCTCCTCACTTCCCATGATGCTTTGTGCTGTGTGCAGGTGTTTTTCGCCTCTGTGCGTTCCGGCGGCAGCAGCCAAGTCTTCTTCATGACCCTGAACCGGAGCTCTATGATGAACTGGTAACCCTGGCAACCCCTCCTTACATCCTCCCTCCATACTGTACATGCCTAACCAGAGGACAGGATGGAGGGATGAAAAGAGAGAACTGAGACAGATGAGTGAACACAGAGTGGCGGTGGCTCAGTGGAGACGGGAGGAAGAGAAAAACCGTCTTCCGTCCAACTCTCATCGCCAGCCAGCCAGACGTCTGCAGTACTAACCTCCCTCCACCAGAGGAACTAGAGAGGAGCTCACCAACAACTTTCCAGATACGCTCAGACAACACTCTCTCTGTGGTGCGTTTAGTTTCTCTCAGGCACCGTCCAAGATGGCCCATATTCCCTATACAGTGCAATACTTTTGGCCAGAGTAGGGAATAGCGTGCCGTTTTGGATGTAGCCTCAGTGTTTTGTTTTTGGGAGGTGGTGACGAGGTGCTGGTGTAGTCTCCCTCATGGGGTCAGGGGTCAGTGACTGAGGGTGTTGTCATGACCCCTGACCTGTGTGCGTATATACGCGGTGGGGCTGAGTGTAGATTCTTGACTGCAGGAACACTTGAAAAAATACAAATATTGTCACCGGTGGTCACAGAAAATATATATACTCTTGTCATTCTTGTTCTAGTTCACCTGTGCTCCCCTCTTTCTCTGTGACTTCTATTTTACATTCAATCTATTTGGCATATTTATATTCTGTGTGTTTCACATCTGTAAATACACATTCTATGATCTGAAACGGAGCTGCTTCCCTATCAGACACTCTTACACTGAGACGGAACAATGGAGGACAGAGAAAAGGAGGAGATGGAGAGAATGATGAGAGCAGTCTTGAGTTTTAGTTCATCTTCCTCCTGTAGAAATTTCATTAAAAAAATGTGACATGCTTCTTCATATTAAAGACTGCAAGAGAGGGAGGAGTGATGGAGAGACAGACGTTTGGGTTGGTTAGTTGTCAGGCTTCCTCCTACACCACCTCTTCTCTCATCTCTTCCCCCCTTCCATTAGTTGACCTGCTCCTCTACATTTGCATAGTGACACCTATTCCACTTGTCATCATCACTTTTGACTTCTAAACTAAGGCAATACACAGGTGTAGTCTGACTGGACAAATGCGTGGTTGGAAAGATTTAAATTTCCAAAATGAGACCCACCATGTTATAGTCAGTCAATACCTTAAACTGGGGGTGGGGGTGTAAATGTACTCAAAATAGCTTTAGATGGCCAGGTGGAATGACCACATGAATCTCAAACCGTTAAGTTTAATCACATTTAGTCTCCTAGGATACTGTGTCTGACACTACCTACAAAGGTAGTAGAGAGTTGAGGAGGATGTCTGTGTTTACTGAACCAATGATGAGACTACTGATGTGGGTTGTATGTAATAAAGGGTCATAGCAATGAGCCTACTCCATCCACTAATTCCTTACCTCTTCAGTCATAGATCTGAAATGACTGGTTAAATATAAGTGTGACCGACTGGTGTTTGAACCTGGGTCGGCAGCCATCTTGCTTTCTCCTATCTAGTCCTGTCAGATCTTTGAACACTGCAGGGGATATAGGTTAGAGGAAAAGAGGGTTGTTTCCAAGAAACCGTAGGGTAAATATGATAAAGCATTTAATTATGATATCTAATGGATAATTTAGAGAAAGACCATCATGTTCATACTATAAGGCTTTCTACAGAGTAGAGAAAATGGTTTCTACAATATGTTTTTATCGTGTTTAGTGTGAAGTATCAGACTTTGAACATGTGTGCATGAATGAAAGTGTGCATGTGTGACTTGTCTTCCCTGCTAACAGTACAGAATTAAACTGCCACTGTTGGGTGTGTGTGTGTGTTCATCTCGTCTGAATCACTGGAATCAATAACCCGCCCCCCCCAGACTGGTACTCCAGTCAACTACAGTGGGGAGAACAAGTATTTGAACCTGCAAAATCGGCAGTGTTTCCTACTTACAAAGCATGTAGAGGTCTGTCATTTTTATCATAGGTACACTTCAACTGTGAGAGACGGAATCTAAAACAAAAAAATCATACAATGTGATTTTCTGGATTTAAGTAATTAATTAGCATTTTATTGCATGACATAAGTATTTGATACATCAGAAATGCAGAACTTAATATTTGGTACAGAAACCTTTGTTTGCAATTACAGAGATCATACATTTCCTGTAGTTCTTGACCAGGTTTGCACACACTGCAGCAGGGATTTTGGCCCACTCCTCCATACAGACCTTCTCCAGATCCTTCAGGTTTCGGGGCTGTTGCTGGGAAATACGGACTTTCAGCTCTCTCCAAAGATTTTCTATTGGGTTCAGGTCTGGAGACTGGCTAGGCCACTCCAGGACCTTGAGATGCTTCTTACGGAGCCACTCCTTAGTTGCCCTGGCTGTGTGTTTCGGGTCGTTGTCATGCTGGAAGACCCAGCCACGACCCATCTTCAATGCTCTTACTGAGGAAAGGAGGTTGTTGGCCAAGATCTCGCAATACATGGCCCCATCCATCCTCCCCTCAATACGGTGCAGTCGTCCTGTCCCTTTTGCAGAAAAGCATCCCCAAAGAATGATGTTTCCACCTCCATGCTTCACGGTTGGGATGGTGTTCTTGGGGTTGTACTCATCCTTCTTCTTCCTCCAAACACGGCGAGTGGAGTTTAGACCAAAAAGCTCTATTTTTGTCTCATCAGACCACATGACCTTCTCCCATTCCTCCTCTGGATCATCCAGATGGTCATTGGCAAACTTCAGACGGGCCTGGACATGCGCTGGCTTGAGCAGGGGGACCTTGCGTGTGCTGCAGGATTTTAATCCATGACCGCGTAGTGTGTTACTAATGGTTTTCTTTGAGACTGTGGTCCCAGCTCTCTTCAGGTCATTGACCAGGTCCTGCTGTGTAGTTCTGGGCTGATCCCTCATCTTCCTCATGATCATTGATTCCCCACGAGGCGAGATTTTGCATGGAGCCCCAGACCGAGGGTGATTGACCGTCATCTTGAACTTCTTCCATTTTCTAATAATTGCGCCAACAGTTGTTGCCTTCTCATCAAACTGCTTGCCTATTGTCCTGTAGCCCATCCCAGCCTTGTGCAGGTCTACAATTTTATCCCTGATGTCCTTACACAGCTCTCTGGTCTTGGCCATTGTGGAGAGGTTGGAGTCTGTTTGATTGAGTGTGTGGACAGGTGTCTTTTATACAGGTAATGAGTTCAAACGGTTGCAGTTAATACAGGTAATGAGTGGAGAAAAGGAGGGCTTCTTAAAGAAAAACTAACAGGTCTGTGAGAGCCGGAATTCTAACTGGTTGGTAGGTGATCAAATACTTATGTCATGCAATAAAATGCAAATTAATTACTTAAAAATCATACAATGTGATATTCTGGATTTTTGTTTTAGATTCTGTCTCTCACAGTTGAAGTGTACCTATGATTAAAAAAATAACAGACCTCTACATGCTTTGTAAGTAGGAAAACCTGCAAAATTGTCAGTGTATCAAGTACTTGTTCTCCCCACTGTATGGGTTGTTTAAGCGTAACTGTCCTTGTACAGAGACATGATTATGATTACATAGACGTCCTCCGCTGCTTTACTTCTCACTCTGTGTCTGGATGTCTGTGTCTGACATGTAAAGTACATGGCAGCCCTATCTCACACTGTTGGCCACATGATTTCCCCCTGCCGCTTTGTCCCCCATGTTCAGCTCCATAACACACACACACACACAAAGAAACAAGCACCTGTGACATACTAAATATTGGGATGATGTCCTGCTCTGTTGAGGGTCCATATGATTTCCTTGAGAGCTATTCTCAGTTGTGATTTTCATGTTTTTTTCTTGAATTAGAACCAATGTCAATACTGCTGTACGTAGATCTGGAGTCATAGAGGGCTCTGTCTTTGGCTCCATGGGATTAGCTGTGTGGTCTGCTGTGTATGGTAAACTACCCAAGGTGCTTCACCTCCATGATCTGTGTTTTTGTGACAAAGTGCTTGAAGTGGAATGAAATAGGTACCAGTACTTATTTAAATTCTACAGTACAGGTAATCTCGACACCCAGAACCAAATCTCAGCTTTTTTAAGGCTGTCACAAGAGACTATAGTACATGGGTCCATATTTTAGAGCCAATGTTCTGTAAGAGGTGCCAGTACTCAAGCAGTAGCATATCAGAGGAGGCTGTTCTCCGTACCGATCAGGACCGACCCACTGGTCTGAGAGCACTTTTCTAGCGTTCTTTTCTGTCTGTCTGCATGTGGAGGTGTGGGGAGAGAGAAGCAGGGCACACTGCAGTAGGCCTACTTACAGGTTCTTTAGACTTTGGGCCTCCAAGTTTGGCACATCACAAATATGTATGTTTTAAATATAAGTGAGTAGAATTGGATTAAACATTGATTATAAGGGAACAATGTTGGGATGGTATCTGTACACTGGATCCTAGCTTCCTTAGAGTGTTTAGCAATAAAGAGCACTAGCTACTGACTTCTTTAGTCTTCTGCTGTTACTTCTCTGTGTCACCATGACAGACACAGAGGTACAGAGGGAGGTAGGATGTATGGGTGATGAGCATGGATACACGTGATTAATTATTGTGACTGGATGGATTTTGTTTGACTTTTCCATGTAACCTATTCACACACTTCATGTTTCCAAATGACAACATGCATTAGAAATGTGCAGTTTTTTAAAAAAATAAAACAAGTTCAACATGAACTATGTGTGAAATATATTGTCTGTACTCCTCTCTCTCTCTCATCATAAAATTATTTTGTTATTATGAGCCTACCAGGGCTGTGGTCAATTCAGAAAGTACTCTAAAATTCCAATTCTCTTCAATGCTTTTCAATTAGTATTTTTTTTTTTTTAAATTGGAGTTTGGTTCACATTCTGAATTAATTGGAATTGAAATGGAATTAACCCCAACCCTGGAGCCTATATTCCCTTTCAACTAGATTCATGCAGTGCCTTCAGAAAGTATTCCCCTTGACTTTTTCTAAATGTTGTTGTGTTACAAAGTGGGATTAAAATGTATGTAATTGTCATTTTCTGTCAACGATCTACACAAAATACTCTGTAATGTCAAAGTGGATGAAAAATGTGAACATTTGTCCAAAAAAAGAAGAAATATATATTTAATAAAAATATATATCTTGATTTGATAAGTATTCAACCCTCTGAGTCAATGCATGTTAGAATCCCCTTTGGCAGTGATTACAGCTGTGCCTTTCTGGGTAGGTTTCTAAGAGCTTTACACACCTGGATTGTACAATATTTTCACAATATTCTTTAAAAAATTAGTCAAGCTCTGTCAAGTTAGTTGTATAACATTGCTTGATAGCCATTCTCAAGTCTTGCCATAGATGTTCAAGCCTATTTAAGTATAACTAGGCCACTCAGGAACGTCTTCAGCAAACAGTTATCATCCTAGTTTGTAGGTACTTTGCTGTTTTATTGTCATTAACCCCACACTACGGAACCAAAAATGTTGCAGTATTGGCTGAACACTACATAGTATGTTGGGAGAACACAGAAGAAAATCTTTGGACTACCGCTTTAACGGAAACCATGTAAATGTTCCTCTGTCTACGTATGCCGCAGTTAAATTGGTCGCGCTTGCGCAGTCCTGTTCTTCTTTTTCTTGGAAGGTAAGTGGTGCATGCAGCGTGCTTCTGTTCACGGGGGAAAATTGACAACTTTTAGTAGTTTTATGTCAGTTTATTTTTGACTGGACAAATTCCTTTTAGGTTTTGGTAGTGGAAAGCAAAGGTCAATTTTAAGTTTGCTTCACGAGTGTAGGTGCATTCGGCGACAGGGTGTTGGTCCAATGTTTCTGAATCCACCGATTTTACGCTAATGGAAAAAGAGGCATGAGGCCTTCTGCGCGCTTGTTGGATGTTGCTAGTCATGTCTTGCTAGCCTAGCCTGCTAAACTAGCCGAATGTTTAACTGCCCTAGGAAAACAAACAATGTTGAAATGTACGTTACATTGACATGAGACAATTTAACAAAGATGCCAACTGTTTATTTTTACAATTGTTTATCACTTCCGAATTAACATTTTTGTGTTTAGGCAAAGTATTGTGATGAGGTTGCTAATTGCAACGTTAGCTAGGTAACATTAGGCAATGCAATGTGTTCGTAAAACAAATCTGGGAAGTTGTGAGGACTTAAAATTAACCCGAACGTTTTTACAATTAACTTCTCGCTTATGGCATTGAATTGTCGTCATACTAGTAACGCTAGCTAGCAAACTATCGCGTCTTTCAATCTAATTTAGCCATCTGGTTAGCTGGCTAATACATTAACGCTTCTATTTATAATCCAATGTGTCTCTTAACCACCATACCAAATAGTATTGATTAACGGTGTCTTTTGTAATCCGTAGTCCGTGTTTTTTTTTTTCTCTCCCAATGTTGATTCTCAAAGCTAGTTACAATAGATACACAGCGTGTAGGCCGGGCCAGTAGCTAACTAGCTTATTGTTAGCCTATTTCTGCTAACCTATCCAAACTTGTGTGAAGTTGGCTGAACGGTATCACTGGTGCTTGTGTGAATCACATTAGCAATCTGACGTTAGTGCAGGAAGTTGTCTAGCCAACAATGATAATAAATGTTGTCCGGTCGGCTGCGAGCGTCCCGGGCCAGGCCTCTGTTATTTACCGGGGCACTATAATGCGGCAGGTTCATCGTGACGTGAAGCAAACTCCCGTTCTGCCTCCCGAACAGAGGCGCAGGCCAAACTGGGACACGTGGACAGGGCGTGGGGATGATCGTTAACATGACCAGGTCGGGCCCTGATCCAGTCTTTTAGGCTGATTTGTGATGTGGGTTGGCAGCCCCCTGTTAAATTTGACTATGAGGTCCACGTGTGCTGGGACGTCCATTATTCCCACGTTGTCACACACGGCATGATTTTGGTTGTAATGGACATGAGTACGGGAACTGATGTCAACTATCTTTAATTAACCAGACTAGTGAAACTGTTTCGTGGAATAGCTTTGTGATTGCATTTTGACCCCATATATTTTGGCATTGCGTTGACTAGTGTTTTTGATGCACACCGAAAAAGACAAGCATTTCCCGGTCTCACGCCTCATGTCCACCAAATGTGTCAACTCTTTGGGTTCTGACGGAAGGCATTTATTGTCTATGGAGCAGTCCGCAATGCGGGGCACTCCGAGTACCGCATGCCTTCAATATTTTCAGCTCAGTTTTATTTGCTGTTCAATGGTACAGAAGTACAGACTCCAACTAGCTAGGTTAAAAGTTATTCACATGTGCGTCAAGTACGAAAATGTAGGCTGGTCATCCTGCAAAACGCATTTGATGTCACTCGCTCCGTT
The DNA here is from genome assembly GCF_018296145.1 of Oncorhynchus tshawytscha. Lineage (NCBI taxonomy): Eukaryota > Metazoa > Chordata > Actinopteri > Salmoniformes > Salmonidae > Oncorhynchus > Oncorhynchus tshawytscha. The sequence goes on from NC_056444.1 coordinate 17,952,464, forward strand.
GCAACTGCTCCCATTAGGCCTACAGATAAGATAACCAAGCTACATTCCTTGCCAAATTCAAAATGGACTGGTTGAAGTAGGGAAATGTTCCAACTAGCTGCAGTTCTGAAATAAATGCCTCCCTAGGTTATTTGTGAACTGTTAGTGGCATTTAGAATTGGCTAGGCTATAACCCCAACACACTGAAAATATTCTGACATTAGTTTATTGAAGACAGTACATTCATCGGGATCATTATTTAACTTGCCAAGTTAATTATGAACAAATTCTTATTTACAATGATGGTTGAACCCTAACCTGGACTACGCTGGGTCAATTGTGGTATCGAACCAGGGTCTGTAGTGACACCTCTAGCACTGAGATGCAGTGCCTCTGCGCCACTCGGGAGCCCAGGGCCTACTCACCAAACGGATGTTGTGGCCCTAAATCGTCACCATGCAGTGTTAAATGTGGAATAGTCAATCCTTTTGCAAAATTCCAAATGGGCGGAATAAATTAAATTTACCATCTGTATATCGGGGGTTGGTATTTTTTGTTTAATAATCCTCTTGGAACTACCCATCCCGGATCCGGGAGAATTGTCAGCAACTACACTTATTAGCATAGCGCAACGTTCAAAAAATATTACTAGAAAATATTCACATTCATGAAATCACAAGTGAAATATAGTGAAACACAGCATAGCCTTTTGTGAATCACCCTGTCATCCCAGATTTTGAAATTATGCTTTACAGCCAAAGCAAGACAAGCGTTTGTAAGTTTATCGATAGCATAGCATTATGTCCAGCTAGCAGCAGGAAGCTTGGTCACAAATCAGAAAAGCAATCAAATTAACTGTTTACCTTTGATCTTCGGATGTTTTCACTGATGAGACTCCCAGTTAAACAGCAAATGTTCCTTTTGTTCCATAAAGATTATTTTTATACCCAAAATTCCCCTGTTTGTCATGTTATTTTACCTTTTATTTAACTAGGCAAGTCAGTTAAGAACAAATTCTTATTTTCAATGACGTCCTAGGAACAGTGGGTTAACTGCCTGTTCAGGGGCAGAACGACAGATTTGTATCTTGTCTGCTCGGGGATTTGAACTTGCAACCTTTTGGTTACTAGTCCAACTCTCTAACCACTAGGCCACCCTACCCTGTTGAGAAATCCACCGGAAATAGCGGTCATGACAACGGCGGGGGGAAAAATCACATATCCATAATATTGACAAACATGGCAAATGTTTTATAATCAACCTCAAGGTGTTTTTCAAATATCTATTCGATAATATATCAACCTGGACAATTGGCTTTTCAGTAGGAGTGAAAGGAAAAATGGCTACCTCTGTCTTTTACGCAAGAATCACTCAGGGCCCTCAGCTGGCCACTTACGCAATGTAGTCGTTTACGCTCATTCTTCAACAAAGGTGAAACTATGTAGAAAAGGAATCTGGTTGATATCCCTTTCAGTGGCCAATAGGGGTGCATAGGAACACAATGGTTTCAAAACATGAGTCAGTTCCAGATTGGATTTTTCTTGGGCTATCGCCTGCAATATCAGTTCTGTTATAATCACAGACAATATTTTGACAGTTTTGGAAACTTTACAGTGAGTTCTATCCTAAGCTGTCAATTATATGCATATTCTAGCATCTGGTCCTGAGAAATAGGCGGTTTACTTTGGGAATGTTATTTTTCCAAAAATAAAAAGTGTTACTAAACTGATCAGATCTACTGCATCTTAGACTTGCTTTCAATGAGTGACATCTTTAACGAATTTCTGTGAATTTGGTCGGGTTGCCCATGAAGTTACATATTTCACCTTTTTAAACATGTCCAACGATGTTATGAATTTCACAAGATGATAACAGGGCAGCCAGGTCTAATTCTAGCCTGGGCTGCTTATCATGTTCTTTTATCAAGAACTAGTCACAAGCTGCTACTGCTAGAATTGGGACCATTTGCTTCTCTTTTGACCTGAACTATAACAAACAGTAGGTAAATGTAATGTTTCTAATTAAAATGACTGTGGCAAGTTACTTTAAATTGATACACTAGCAATATTTTCGGGCAACTGAGTTAGGAGCATTGAGCAACATGAATAGATTTCATGACTCCAACTTAATTTCCACATGTCTTCACCCATCTCCTATAGCTTGACTACCACATCTGTACTGGAATATATCAGCTAACAAACAGCAACTGAGGCCTTGCCCCTGCCTTGTTCATCCACTCGACCTACTGTCAGTCAAGTCATTGGCAAGGCGAACATAAGAACTAAATTTAGCCAGTGTTTTAGTAAACCTTTCTAAGCAAACCATCTAGTTAAACATACCAAAAGCTATTTAAATTGGTCCGGTGTTGTCCCATTGACATGGCATGGATATCAGTTGGCCTGCTAAACATGAAAAACTGAACACAGTAAGGTATCATGATCTTAACATTGTAATGAAGCAACATATGATATGCAACTGGCCACCATTTCACTCCATAATGGATGTGAAGGATGTGCGCTTAAAGGGTCCGTACATTGAAGAAATGGAGATTTAATGCTGTTAATGTTTTACTCGTTGACAGCCCTCGTATTCGTACATGGAAATAAATTGGCAGTGCTGTTGCTGTAATTGCCTGATATAACCGATATATGTGTTCCTCTGCAGTACCCCCTAATCCATCGCACCATGGCAGATCCCGAACTTGACTTCACCACCGGAGAGTCTGGTGCCTCCGCCACCATTCCTATGCAGTGCTCTGCCCTGCGAAAGAACGGTCACGTGGTGTTAAAGGGACGCCCATGTAAGATTGTGGAAATGTCCACCTCCAAGACCGGAAAGCATGGACACGCCAAGGTAGGGGGTTGCCTAGACGCGCATACAAATACTACATGCCCTAGGGATGCCTCTGCTACATAGTGGCAACAGCATCAGTATTAGGGAATTTGTGGGGAACAGACTTCTGGTGTACTTTCGTTGTCCACGTCTGAAGTAATTGACCCAAAAATGCTTTGTCTGAATTTTTCCAAGCATAACTTGACGCATCAAATTAGGTTTTACTCAACTTGTTATGACTGTTATTAGTGGTGTGGTTAAACTCTGTTCTCTAAGTTGATGTTTATCCCTCTTCCTCTTTTAGGTTAACATGGTGGGCATTGACATCTTCACCAACAAGAAGTATGAGGACATGTGCCCCTCCACCCACAACATGGATGTGCCCCACATCAAGAGGAATGAGTTCCAGGTCAGTGTGACCAGGGTGGGAAATGAATACATGCCAAAAGCGGGTAGATTTTTGGCAATGTCTATTTCACCAGCCACATTGGTGACTGGTCATTTTATTAAAAGCCTAAATGTAGAAATTGGTCGACTTGCCCTGAAAGAGTATTAGTGGAACTTTGTCTTTGCGTTTCTTGGCTAGTTGCATTGTTTTGTACACATGGTGTACAAAGGTTGTTCAATATTAGTTTAAGTTGGCTGCAATGGTCTGCGGATGTACTCAACTCTGATGGACACTACGTTACCATGGTAATGGCCCCCGGCTGAAAAGGGAGCAGCTGAACATTTGTCTTAACTTGTGACTCAAATATTTGGGGGTTATATTGTGCTTATTTTGAGTATGGAACACAAATGTTTTGATTAGCTTTCAGTCATTTCTTATTATAACACTCCAATTGAATTGTTCACCTACATTTTATTTGTTTTAAATATCACCTTAAGGGACGGTAGTGTCCCGCCAACTGCCAGTGAAAGTGCAGGGCGCCAAATTCAAAACAACAAATCTCATAATTAAAATTCCTTAAGCATTCAAGTATTTTACTCCATTTTAAAGACAAAATTCTCATTAATCCAGCCGGTGTCTGATTTCAGAAAGGCTTTACAGCGAACGCACCACAAATGATTATGTTAGGTCACAGAGAAACACAGCCATTTTTCCAGCCAAAGATGTCACAAAAGCACAAATAGAGATCAAATGAATCACTAACCTTTGATCTTCATCAGATGACACTCATAGGACTTCATGTTACACAATACATGTATGTTTTATTTGATAAAGTGCATATTTATATCAAATCTCATTTTAAATTAGCGTGTTATGTTCAGTAATTCCAAAACGTGGTGATTTAGCAGAGCCACATCAATTCACAGAAATACTCATAATAAACATTGATAAAAGACACAAGTGTTATGCGGGGAATTGTAGATATACTTCTCCTTAATGCAACCCCTGTCAGATTTCAAAAACTTTACGGAAAAAGCACACCATGCAATAATCTGAGTACGGCGCTCAGAGACAAACAGCCAGAGATCGGCCATGTTGTGTAGTCAACATTAGTCAGAAATTATAAACATTCACTTACCGTTTATCTTCATCAGAATGCACTCCCAGGAATCCATCGATAAAGTTCATTTATGTCCAAATAGCTTCTTTTGTAAGGGCGTTTCGTAAACAAATCCAAACGTACGTGCAAGTCTAGCCGAAAGGTCGGACGACAAGTCCAAAAAGTTATATTACAGGTTGTAGAAACATGTCAAACTAAGTATAGAATACATTTTTAGGAAGTTTGTATCATAAATCTTCAGTAATGTTCCAACTGGAGAATTCCCTTTTCTGTAGAAAAGCAATGGAACGCGAGGTAACTCACATGACCAGACCTCTGACTCATTCCCCTCTCATTCGGCCCCACTTCACAGTAGAAGCATCAAACAAGGTTCTAAAGACTGAAGCCTTAGGAAGTCCAACGTGACCAATATCCCGCTATCTTCAATAGGGAATGAGTTGGAAAAACAACCAACCTCAGATTTCCCACTTCCTGGTTGGATTTTTTTCTCTGGTTTTCGTCTGCCATATGAGATCTGTTATACTCAGACATCATTCAAACAGTTTTATAAACTTCAGTGTTTTCTATCCAAATATACTAATTACATGCATATTCTTGCTTTTATGGCTGAGTAGCAGGCAGTTTACCCTGGGCTAGAGGTTGACCGATTATGATTTTTCAACGCCAATACCAATTATTGGAGGACCAAAAAAAGCCAATACAGATAAATCAGCCTTTTTGGGGGGGGGGTAATGACGAATACAACACTGAATGAACACTTCTTTTAACTTAATATAATACATCAATAAAAATCCATTTAGCCTCAAATAAATAATGAAACATGTTCAATTTGGTTTAAATAATGCAAAAACAAAGTGTTGGAGAAGGGAAGGTGCAATATGTGACATGTAAGAAAGCTAATGTTTGAGTTCCTTGCTCAGAACATGAGAACATATGAAAGCTGGTGGTTCCTTTTAACATCAGTCTTCAATATTCCCAGGTAATAAGTTTTAGGTTGTGGTTATTATAGGACTATTTCTCTCTATACCATTTGTATTTCATATACCTTTGACTATTGGATATTCTTATAGGCACTTTAGTATTGCCAGTGTAACAGTATAGCTTCCGTCCGTCTCCTCGCCCCTACCTGGGCTCGAACCAGGAACACATCGACAACAGCCATCCTCAAAGCATCGTTACCCATGCAGAGCAAGGGGAATAACTATAGGTCTCAGAGCGAGTGATGTTTGAAACGCTATTAGTGTCCACCCCGCTAACTAGCCAGCCATTTCACATCGGTTACACCAGCCTAATCTCGAGAGTTGATAGGCTTGAAGTCATAAACAGTGCAATGGTTGAAGCACAACAAAGAGCTGCTGGCAAAAATGCACGAAGGTGCTGTTTGAATGTATGCTTACGAGCCTACTGGTGTCTACAATCGCTCGGTCAGACTGCTCTATCAAATCAGAGACTTATAACATAACACACAGAAATACGAGTCTTAGGTCATTAATATGGTCGAGTCCGGAAACTATCATCTCGAAAACAAGACATTTATTATTTCAGTGAAATACGGAACTGTTCCGTTTTTTTTATCTAACAGGTGGCATCCAAAAGTCTAAATATTCCTGTTGCATTGCACAACCTTCAATGTTATGTCATAATTGCATACAATTCTGGCAAATTAGGTGGCCCAAACTGTTGCATATACCCTGACTCTGCGTGCAATGAACGCAAGAGAAGTGACACAACTTCTTTTAGCCAAATATGCAGGTTTAAAAATATATACTTCTGTGAATGGATTTTAAGAAAGGCATTGATGTTTATGGTTAGGTACACATTGGAGCAAGTACAGTCCTTTTCCGGGAATACGCACTTCATCGATTATATGCAGCGCAGGATAAACTAGTAATATTATCAACCATGTGTAGTTAACTAGTGATTATGGTTATTTTTTTATAAGATGCGTTTAATGCTAGCTAGCAACTTACCTTGGCTTACTGCATTCGCGTAACAGGCAGGCCCCTCGTGGAGTGTAATGAGAGGCAGGTGGTTTGAGCATTGGACTAGTTAACTGTAAGGTTGCAAGATTGAATCCCAGAGCTGACAAGGGGAAAATCTGTTGTTCTGCCCCTGAACAAGGAAGTTAACCCACAGTTCCTAGGCCATCATTGAAAATAAGAATGTGTTCTTAACTGACTTGCCTAGTTAAATAAAGGTGTCAGAAAAAAATAACGATGTCCAAAAATACAGATTTACGATTGTTATATAAACTTGAAATCGGCCCTAATTAATCGGTCGACCTCTACTCTGGGCACCTTATTCATCCAAGCTACTCAATACTGTCCCCCAATCAACAAGAAGTTAAGTACTCTTTCAATAAATGTCATCGTTAGAGACCTGAACTAATACATCTGTATCACGCAGCATTTTGTGACAGGGCAGGCACTTGGATGTTCAGTTGTAGAACATCATTCAACTTCTTACTATTTTAGCATTGGATAAGACTGGGGTCAAAATGAAACTGACTTGAGTGATATACTTCATTACTACTTGTGTTTCGGTGTTATTATGGATAAAATAATTGGCATGGCTTGTAGATTTTACATGACCTGCCACAGTGGCTGGTGGAACAAAGAGTGAATTTCCTGCCTAGAGTGACCTCACTTCCTGTCAGTGCTCATTCCCCTATGCCAGGGTTTCCCAAACGTGTTGGGTACAGTTTGGTGTTTGCCCAAGACAGCTGATGCAAATAACCAACTCATCAAGCTTGAATTTTTTTAATCAGCTGTGTAGTGCTATGGCAAAAGGTGCACCGAGGTGGCCAGGACAGATTTGGGGAAAAATGTCACTTGTTCCCACATAGTTGGAATGATACCAGAACCAGTACTAATTCAGAATGTGAATTAGGCATTATGATCAGGACACTACTTTTCCAAGAGACTAGCAAATCCATTCAACACTATTCAGTCATTGGCTGTCAAACCAACCACCGTCATAAGGCTAGACACTTTCCTAGAAGACTCCCTGGGCAGTCCTGTAGTTGGTCAGTTTTCAGTGTGGAGTAGTGAGACTGGCTCTACACGCTCCCAGTCTGGCCTGCTGTCACCTGTGAGGTGGCGCAATGTGATTGGCCATATGGTCTTGATCGCCCAGGCATGATGTCATCCTAGTCCATGGAGCTTGTATTTATTGAGCTTTAATGCACTTGATAGTTGCTGTTAAGACATTGAAGTTACTGTCCACAACCCTTTGTTTGTTGACGTGTTGACAGTGTTTACGTACTTTGCTACATTACCTGGGGGGAGACTTAGGCCTCAAAGGATAATCAAATGCGCTTGTATGTGTTAGGCTTACGCCTGGTCAATTGGGTGACCTCATAGTTTCTTGGTACATTATTCAACTGCCTTGGGAGTAATGCTGTTGTGCTGATCACAATGGCTTTCTCTTTCTGGGAACAATGTGTCCACAGCTTGTGCCTCTGCTGTCAGCACTGGCCCTTGATTGGGTCACAGTAATTTTCCCCTTTGCAATGTCACCTTTTTTTTCTTTTTACATTTTACTGTGAATTTGGTGTTGGAGTGTTGCCCCATGTTATAATGCATGACGATCACCCAGCACTGTGCCAATACCCGTGGCGTGAGTGTGAATGGTTCATGCTACAGAGATCTCCTTGGAGATGGCTGTTACACCAGAGTGATCACATCACAAACCTCTGGTGCGATTGCTAACATAACAAATGCACATTTTTTTCTAACATACTAATCTCACACATTGTCGTGCAGTTTTCTACTTATTTCCTTATCTGCACAGCCTGGCTGACATTAAGACCACTTGGAGTGTGCGTTTGTCTGACTGTAACCTGTTTGTTTTCAGCTGTTGAACATCACTGATGGGTTCATGTCCCTCATGGGTGACAATGGTGATGTGAGGGAGGACCTGCGTGTGCCTGATTCAGACCTGGGAAAGGAGATCGAGCAGAAGTTTGCTGCCGGTGAAGATATCCTGGTGAGTGTGGCTGGCACAGTGTTGGCTGGGGTGTTGTGACGTTTGACAGTTTATCTTGAGTGGTGCCTACGAAGAATATTAACCATTTCTCTGCCTGCAGGTCTCTGTGCTGGCCGCTATGGGGGAGGAGTGTGCTGTGGCCGTTAAGCAGATGACCGGTGGCAAATAGAAAGACCAGACTGGGCTGCCCAGGCAACAAACTCCACCCACAACCAGTCTAGCATTCTTATTGGTTATTCTGTCACCAAAGCGACGGCCTTCAGACAACTTCAATCATTCTGTTGTGATTCCTTTTTTTCTCGTTTTTTGGTTTTCTCTCCGACGCTGTCGGACTGTCCCACCGTTACAGCGGCTTGCTCGCTGTTGGGTGGCATTCTGCCGGATCACTGAGGTTTAGTTATACATAATCTACTATATAAAGAAAAATACTTTCAAAATATAGATTTTCTTTTTTGACTTCCTCATTCCTGTTTATTTTTGCCTTCGAGATGTTTTGGTCTTGCCACATACATTCCAGAATGTTTAAAATAATGATGGGATCCAGCTTTTTGTATGATTATTTTTTTATATTACTTAGATTGAATAGAACAGGTCTGATGCCTTTTTGGGGGGGGGCTTTTTGACTGGTGGGAGGGGGGCTGGAGGCCCCTTTTACTGTCCAACTCCGTTGGGGTTGTCCCTCTCTGGCCGCCTTACTGCTGCTTCCCAGCATGGCCTCTGCTCTGGCAGATCAGACAACTCAGATGCTTTTCTCCCAAGCCACGAACGATGGTGGCAGTCCCACCCTAGCATTTAAATAAACCTTCGATATCAAGAAAGAGAACATTAGAGAAGATGCTAAATATGAAACCAAACTTCAGTGATTTCTCTTGTCAATGCCGCTCTGTCTGTTTAGGAAGCTGAGGGCCCTGTGCGCTTACCTCTATTGTCACCACGGCAACCTGGCCCCGCCCCGGCTGCCCTGGGCATCCCATAATAGTCGAGTCTGAGGTGTTGGTGTGGCAGCGTGGGCTTCCGGAATGTTCTGGAAGGCAGTTTGCAGTGAGGTGTGTATGAGGGCAGGGGGGGGTGGAGTTGCAAACTTATTTTGTTCACTCGAGGCCTTTGTCACCTGACTGGAGATGGCAAAAAATAAAGTTAAAACAAATAGAACGTTTTCTTAGTTGTGGTTTGTTTTCTCGCTATAATGTTCCACTGTCCCAATGCCTGGCTGAAGTAAAACTGTATGATACAGAAATGAATAGGTTTGAGCTTTGGTTGGGACCTCTGCACTCCAATTTGCCTGGAACCATATGGTATGCTACTCTGTATATGCATAGTACACTGAACAAAAATATAAACGTAAAATGTGAAGTGTTGGTTTCATGAGCTGAAATAAAATATCCCAGAAATGTTCCATATGCACAAAGCTTCTCTAAAATTGTGTGCATTTCTCCTTTGCCAAGATAATGCATCCATCTGACAGGTGACATGTCAAGGGTACATTGTGCTGGGAACAAAGGCCACTAAAATGTGCAGTTTAGTCACATGCTACAGAAATTGCAAATGGCATGCTGATAAGGAATATTCACCAGAGACTTGATTGTCCATTTCTCTACCATAAGCCAAGTCAATGACTTGAGAGTTTGGCAGTATGGTGTACCGGCCTCACAACAACAAAATATGCAGAACCACGCCAGCCCCACCTGCATTATCGTCTGAGACCAACCAACCCGGACTGCTAAAACCTGGTTTGCACAACCTGAAAATTTCATCACAAAATGTCAAACCGTCTCAAGGAAGCTCATCTGCGTGCTTGCCCTAACTTGCATTGTAACTAACTAAAGTTGGTAGTTGACCACTGACACGCTGAAGAATTGTGCTTATCACGGATGATTCCAAGTTTCACCTGTACCAGGCAGGTGTCGTATGGTGTGGGCGAGCGGTTTGCCGATGTCAACGTTGTGAACAGTGTGCCCCTGCGGCAATGTTATGGTATGGGCAGGCATAAGATACGACACAATTGCACTTTATCGATGGTAGTTTGAAGAGAATTTGAAGAGATCCTGAGGCCCATTGCCGTGCCATTCATCCGCCACCGCCATGTTTCAGCATGATAATGCACGGCCCCATGTCGCAAGGATCTGCACACAATTCCTGGAAGCTGAAAATGTCCCAGTTTCTCATGGCCTACAAACTCACCAGACGTCACCCATTGGGATTCTCTGGCTCGACATACGGTAGCGTGTTCCCATCAATATCCAGGAACTTCACACAGCCATTGAAGAGGAGTGGGAGAACATTATACTCATACCTTAGTCAGATACTTTTCGTAAAGTATTATTTTTATGTGAAATCCGTCAATTTAAGGCCTAATGGATTTATTATAATTGACGGGAAACCTTATGAACTAAGTAAAATCTTGGTTAGACTGCGTTTTATTTTTGTTCAGTGTATCAATTTGATCCCTGGCATCTGGCACATCCTGTAATGTGGATTTGTCTTCAATTTGCTGGGTCTGGTAAGTAGAATGCTGTAGTCTTTGATAGAGGAAGCCTCACTGTTGACTGCTTGACCTTTTTATCTTTTAGGGCAGTTTGCTAAAGCTGTTTTGAGGAACTTGTACAGCCTAGGTTTGATACCTGACACCCAGTGAAGTACTCACACTGCTGCTTCCTCTGCCCTTCTGGTCTGGCCCATTGCAGTGTACTCTAGTCTGGGCAACAGAGGCAAAGCACTGCAGATACCAGTGTTCAGGGCTCAGCTAAGACTCCATGACTGAGCGGCAGTGTCTGGGTTTAAGCCAGGATGAAGCCCTGTCCCTGCAGGGGCCTATATGGCTGTTGAGCCACACCCTGCCTGAATGCCTGCCACTGCAGTGTGAAGAGAACTCATTCTCTTCACACAATGTATACTCACGCATACAATTGTACACATCTGTATGCTCTCAGACTGATCTGACTCATTGTCCAGATTTCTAACGCTAGATTAATGCATATAGAACAATTAGATAAAGGAAAGAAATGTAAGGTTGGTGTGTTTAGGTCACTCAGTAAGCATATTGGCAACAATACAGACCCATTACATCAGTAAAGCCATGACCCTGCTGTTGTAGTGTCAATTGGATTAATGCAGGTGCTTAACAGGGCTCAAGCCTGTGGGGGGCCCAATAGGAAGCTTAAAAGGAAATGTATAGAGTACACATTATAGCCTGGGTGGTTTGAGCCTTGAATACTGATTGGTTGACAGCTGTGGACCGTATACCAAGCGTATGACATAACATTAATTTTTATTCTAATTACATTGGTAACCAGTATATAATTGCAATAAGGTACCTGAGGGGTTTGTGATATGGCCAATATACCACGGCTAACGGGTGTAACCAGGCACTCTGCTTTGCGTATAAGAACAGCCCTTAGCCGTAGTATATTGGCCAAATACCTACCACAACCCTTATTGCTTAACTTTTGACTGGTAGTGTGTATATAGTTAACACCTACTCATTCAAGGGTTTTTACTATTTTCTACATTGTGCAATAATAGTGAAGATGTTAAAACTGACATAACACACATGGAATCATGTAGTAACCAGAACTTTGACTTGATGACGGCTTTGCACACTCTTCACATTCTCTCAACCAGCTTCACCTGGAATGCTTTTCCAACAGCCTTGAAGGAGTTCCTACATATGCTGAGCACTTTTTGGCTGCTTTTCCTTCACTTTGCGGTCCATCTCATCCCAAGACATCTCAATTTGGTTGAGGTCGGGAGATGCATCACTCCTTGGTCAAATAGCCCTTACACAGCCTGGAGGTGTGTTGGGTCATTGTCCTGTTGAAAAACAAATGATAGTCCCACTAAGCCCAAACCAGATGGGAGGGTGTATCGCTGCGGAGGGCTGTTCTAGCCATGCTGGTTAAGTGTGCCTTGAATTCTAAATATAGCAGTGTCACCAGCAAAGTATCCCCACACCATAACACCACAACGCTTTACGGTGAGAAATACACATGCGGAGATCATCTGTTCACCCACATGGCGTCTCACAAAGAAACTGGTTTGAACCATAAATCTCCAATTTGGACTCACCAGACCAAAGGACAAATTTTCACAGGTCGACTGTCCATTTCTCATGTTTCTTGGCCCAAGCAAGTCTTATTATTGGTGTCCTTGAGTAGTGGTTTCTTTGCAGCAATTTGACCATGAAGGCCTGATTCACGTAGTCTCTGAACAGTGGATGTTGAGATGTTACCTGAACTCTGAAGCATTAACTTGGGCTGCAATTTCTGAGGCTGGAAACTCAACTTATTCTCTGGGTCTTCCATTCCTTTGGGGGTCCTCATGAGATCCAGTTTCATCATAGCGTTTGATGGTTTTTGCGTGATGAAACTTTCCGTTTTGACTGACCATGTTTTAAAGTAATGATGGACTGTTTCCCTTAGCTTATTTGAGTGGTTCATGACATAATATGGACTTTTAAATGATTTTTTTTAACCTTTTATTTAACTAGGCAAGTCAGTTAAGAACAAATTCTTATTTTCAATGACGGCCTAGGAACAGTGGGTTAACTGCCTGTTCAGGGGCAGAACGACAGATTTGTATCTTGTCAGCTCAGGGATTTGAACTTGCAACCTTCCGGTTACTAGTCCAACACTCTAACCACTAGGCTACCCTGCCACCTCTTGGTGTTTTACCAGATAGGGCTATCTTCTGTATACCCCCTACTTTGTCACAACACAACTGATTGGCTCAAATGCATTAAGATTGAAAGAAATTCCACAGATTTTCTTTTAACAAGGCACACCTGTTAATTGAAATGCATTCCAGGTGACTACCTCATGAAGCTGGTTGAGTGAATGCCAAGAGTGCAAAGCTGTCATCAAGTCAAAGGGTGGTTACTTTGAAGAATCTCAAATATAAAATGCATTATGATTTGTTTAACACTGTTTTTGGGGGGGTTACGACATGATTCTGTGTGTTATTTCATAGTTTGATGTCTTCACTTGTTCTACAATGTAGAAAATATAAATAAATAAAAAACAAACACTTGAATGAGTAGGTGTTCTAAAATGTTTGACTGGTAGTATATAGACACGTGGATTCAGCTATTTCAGCCACACCCATTGCTGACAGGTGTATAACATCAAGCACAAAGCCATGCAATCTCATTGGACAAACATTGGCAGGAGAATGGCCTTACTAAAGAGCTCCGTGACTTTCAACGTGGCACCGTCATAGCATCCGACCTTCACAGCAAGTCAGTTTGTCAAATTTCTACCCTGCTTGAGCTGCCCTTATCAACTGTAAGTGCTGTTATTGTGAAGTGGAAATGTCTAGAAGCAACAACAGCTCAGCCGTGAAGTGGTAGGCCCCACAAGCTCACAGAAGGGGACCACTGAATGGTGTAGTGCATAAAACAAGACTGTTCTCAGTTGCAACACTGACTAACGAGTTCCAAACTGCCTTTGGAAGCAACATCAGCAGAAAAACTGGAGTTTTTTGAAAGGGGTTTCCATGGCCGAGCAGCTGCACACAAGCCTAAGATCACCACGCACAATGCCAAGCGTCGTCTGGAGTGGTGTAAAGCTCACCGCCATTGGACTCTGGAGCAGTGGAAACGTGTTCTCTGGGGTGACGAATCACGCCTCACCATCTGGCAGTCTGACAGATGAATCTGGGTTTGGCTGATGCCAGGAGAATGCTACCTACCCCAATGCATAGTGCCAACTGTAAAGTTAGGTGGAAGAGGAATAATGGTCTGGTGCTGTTTTTCATGGTTCGGGCTAGGCCCCTGAGTTCCAGTGAAGGGAAATCTTAATGCTACAGCATACAATTCTGTGCTTCCAACTCTTAACAGTTTGAGGAAGGCCCTTTCCTGTTTCAGCATGACAATGCCCCCATGCTCGAAGCGAGGACCATGCAGAAATGCTTTGTCTATTGGTGTGGAAGAACTTGATTGGCCTGCACAGAGCTCTGACCTCAACCCCATCAAACAGCTTCGGGATGAATTTGAATGCAGACTGCAAGCCAGGCCTAATCACCCAACATCAGTGCCCGACCTAACTAATGCTCTTGTGGCTGAATGGAAGAAAATCTCTGCAGTAATGTTCCAACATCTAGTAGAAAGCCTTCGCAGATGTGTGGAGGCTGTTATAGCAGCAAAGGGGGGACCAACTCCATATAATATCTGTAATTTTGGAATGAGATGTTTGACGAGCAGGTGACCACATACGGTTTTTGGGCGGAAAAATACAAAATATATACTACATACTGTGTACACTACCTGACTAAAAGTTTGTGGACACCTGCTTGTTGAACATATCATTCCAAAATCATGGGATGAAATAATGAATGCACAAGAATTGGCGGGAGATAGCTGTGCCATATCTTTGCCACACTTCTCCCCTTTTCTTGTTGCAACATTTAAATATTATACTCAAGACACATTATCTTCTAGAATCTAGGTGCTTTTCGCTGACAGCCGCAACTCAATCAGCTAGACCTATTGCCAGAGGCAGTTTGGAACTCGGTAGTGAATGTTGCAACCGAGGACAGACGATTTTTACATGTTACGTGCGTCAGCGGTCCCGTTCTGTGAGTTTGTGTGGCCTACTACTTTGTGACTGAGACATTGTTTCTCCTGGACGTTTCCACATCACAATAACTCTTACAATTGACCGGGGCAGCTCTAGCAGGGCAGAAATCTGACGAACTGACTTGTTGGAAAGGTGGCATCTTATGACGGTGCCAGGTTAAAAGTCACTGAGCTCTTAAGGCCAGCCTACTGTCACTGTTTGTCTGTGGAGATTGCATGGCAGTGTGTTCGATTTATATATATCTTCGCAACAGGTGTGGCTGAAATAGCCCAATCCACTCATTTGAAGGGGTGTCAACAGACTTGTGTACAGTCGTGGCCAAAAGTTTTGAATGACACAAATATTAATTTCCACAAAGTTTGCTGGTTCAGTGTCTTTAGATATTTTTGTCAGGTGTTACTATGGAATGCTGAAGTATATTTACAAGCATTTCATAAGTGTCTTTGGCTTTTATTGACAATTACATGGAGTTGATGCAGAGAGTCAATATTTGCAGAGTTGACCCTTCTTTTTCAAGACCTCTGCAATCCGCCCTGGCATGCTGTTAATTCACTTCTGAGCCACATCCTGACTGATGGCAGCCCATTCTTGCATAATCAATGCTTGGAGTTTGTCAGAATTTGTGGGGTTTTGTTTGTTCACCTGCCTCTTGAGGATTGACCACATGTTCTCAATGGGATTAAGGTCTGGGGATTTGAGGTGGGATTAAGGTCTGGGAAATATTGATGTTTTGTTCCCTGAGCCACTTAATTATCACTTTTGCCTTATGGCAGGGTGCTCCATCATGCTGGAAAAGGCATTGTTCGTCACCAAACTGTTCCTGGATGGTTGGGAGAAGTTGCTCTCGGAGGATGTGTTGGTACCATTCTTTATTCATGGCTGTGTTCTTAGGCAAAATTGTGAGTGAGCCCACTCCCTAGGCTGAGAAGCAACCCCACACATGAATGGTCTCAGGATGCTTTACTGTTGGCATGACACAGGACTGATGGTAGCGCTCACCTTGTCTTCTCCGGACAAGCTTTTTTCCGGATGCCCCAAACAATCGGAAAGGGGATTCATCAGAGGAAATGACTTTACCCCAGTCCTCAGTAGTCCAAACCCTGTACCTTTTGCAGAATATCAGTCTGTCCCTGATGTTGTTCCTGGAGAGACGTGGCTTCTTTGCTGACCTTCTTGACACCAGGCCATCCTCAGTCTTTGCCTCACTGTGCGTGCAGATGCACTCACACCCGCCTGCTGCCATTCCTGAGCAAGCTCTGTACTGGTGGTGCCCCGATCCCGCAGCTGAATCAACTTTAGGAGACGGTCCTGGCACTTGCTGGACTTTCTTGGGTGCCCTGAAGCCTTCTACACAACAATTGAACCGTATTCCTTAAAGTTCTTGATGATCCGATAAATGGTTGATTTAGGTGCAATATCCTTGCCTGTGAAGCCCTTTTTGTGCAAAGCAATGATGAAGGCACGTGTTCCCTTGTTGGTAACCATGGTTGACAGAGGAAGAACAATGATTCCAAGCACCACCCTCCCTTTGATGCTTCCAGTCTGTTATTTGAACTCAATCAGCATGGCAGAGTGATCTTCCATCCTTGTCCTCGTCAACACTCACACCTGTGTTAACGGGAGAATCACTGACATAACGTCAACTGGTCCTTTTGTAGCAGGGCTGAAATGTTATTTGGGGATTCAGTTCATTTGCATTTATCTGATCACTCTTCATAACATTCTAGAATATATTCAAATTGCCTAAATATAACCTGAGGCAGCAGACTTTGTGAAAATTAACATTTATTTCATTCTCAACTTTTGGTCACGACTGTATATATACTGTATCTGCCAAAATAAATGAAACACCAACACAAAGTGGTGTTGGGCCACCACGAGCTGCCAGTTTGAATGCGCCTTGGCATAGATTCTACATGTGGACCTAAACCATGCCAGGAAAATGCACCCCACACCATAATATATACTTTATATCCCTAGTTTACTCAAGTATTTACTTTATTTTGGCAGTTACCGGTATGCCTAGAGTTGTATTGTGGCTATAGACATAATCCATAGAAGGGTTTTGTAACCTCTTACCCTGGTAATTTGACTATTAAACTCAAGGGGTACAGTAGCAATGGATGCCAGTCATGACTTGGAATGGGAACTGCCATCTATGGGTTATATTTCTATGGTTGGTTGCAGCTGTCTGTTTTGAAGATTTCAAAATAGTAAAAAATGAAGCCCTGGAGCCTATGATTTCTTTACCTGGTCCTGCTGTCAATGATTGACCACTCTCTCCAGTCTGGGTGAGTGCTGTCTGGCTGCTCTTTGGAGCCAATTTGGCCTTTGGAGTGGATTTATTTTTTTTAATTAAAAAGGCAATGCCATCACAACCAATAACCAGCGAAAGCCTCTATTTTCCTCACTAATAGTACATTAGTAGATTTGTCACAATAGAGGCAAAGTTGCTATATTTTATCTGATTCATGGTAAATGATAATGGTCAATTTCACAACTATAAAACACGAGTGATCTATGAATAAAGAAATGAAATGTATGGAATAGTATTTCATCCATTATAAGTGTACTGCAGAACAGTGAAAATGGAATTGTATAACAGGGTCCCCCAACTGACTACCCGCGGGTGGTTTTCTTTGCCCCCCACCGCAAGCTTTCTGAGCGCAAAAATATTCCGATTATTTTGGGTTGGACATAAAAGACGTTTAGAGAAGAAAAAAAACACCAGGAAATCAGTTCTAAGTGATTTTAATTCAACAAATCTGTTACCAAGTATTGTTCACACCTAATAGAGACACGTGATCATATACAAACGTAAGAAATGTTTAAACAGATTATGTTTCAGTCAAACACATGTTTTTGCGTATTGCGGTCAATTTGCGGTCTACAAATTATTTGTAATTTTGTTCCGGTCCCCTGATCATCAGCCCAAGAAAATCTAGTTGATGATCCCTGCTGTGGAATATCCCACATTCCAATTTGGAATGCCATTCACAGAACGATGACCATATTAGGTAAGGGGCCTGCGTAACTAGGTGTAAGATCACTGCAACTTCCTTTATATTCTTATCACTCAACATGACACCGGTATGTGAAAAGAGCTCTTCTGAACTTTTTTCTTTTAATCGTTAATTTCACTTTTACTAAAAAAAAATGTGTTAATTACTTTACATTGTGCTATATAATGCATTTCATTGTGATTTATGTGTTTATGTTATTAAATAAAGTATAAAACTACCCATTCATTTGTAGTCAAGGTTTAGCTAGTTTACGTTAGCTTGGCTTGTTAAAGTTACACATGTTCAGTTTCAAAGATGGTAATTACTGTAAAGTAAGTTAGCTATTTTTTTCCACAAATGATACTATTTTTTTTTACAAGTATGCAATTTACAGCCTCTTCACTAGCAATGGCATAAATACATTTTATCTCATTTTGGATTGTCGGTCAGTGTGAAATGAATTGGATCCATTGTGCCTAATCAGAAAGGGGTGAATTTGCTATTACAGTACTCCAATCTGGGGACAGCTAAATCATGTAAATTAGATCCCTATTCTAATCTCTGAGAGATGTGGTTCAGGAGAAACATTAGATTGAGGAAAGCCTTTCATTGCTATCTGACCCATAGTAGCTCAAATATAATTTGTCACATGCTTCAGTAAACAACAGGTGTAGACGAACAGTGAAATGCTTACTTACGGGCCCTTCTCAACATTGCAGAGAGAAAGAAAATCTAGGAATAATAAAGTAATAATGAGTAACGATTACGTGGCTATATACACAGGGTACCAGTTCAATGTGTTTTTGTTGTTGTAATGTAACCTTTATTTAACTAGGCAAGTCAGTTAAATAAATCTTCTTCAGGATCGGTGGGTCCCGTGGGGGACGGTTGAGCTAATGCGATTAGCATGAGGTAAGTAACAAGAATATTTCCCAGGACATAGACATATCTGCTATTGGCAGAAAGTTTAAATTCATGTTAATCTAACTGCACTGTCCAATTTACAGTATGTATACAGTGAAATAAAACCATGCTATTGTTTGAGAGTGTGCACAGTTGTGAACATGAAAAGTTATTAAGAAAAATTGTTATTTACAATGACTGCCTACCCCGGCCAAACTCGGACAACACTGGGCCGATTATGCGCCACCCTATGGGACTCCAAATTACAGCCGGATGTGATACAGCCTGGATTCAAGCCAAGGACTGTTTTTTAATCCACTTCTTGCACTGGATGCAGTGCCTTAGACGCTGCACCACTCAGGGGCCCAATATGAGGTAATTGAGGTTGCTATGTACATATAACTAGGAATAAAGTGACTTGACAACAAGATGGATAATAAACAGTAGCTGCAGCGTATATGACGGCCGTAAT
This sequence comes from Oncorhynchus tshawytscha, assembly GCF_018296145.1. Lineage (NCBI taxonomy): Eukaryota > Metazoa > Chordata > Actinopteri > Salmoniformes > Salmonidae > Oncorhynchus > Oncorhynchus tshawytscha. The sequence goes on from NC_056444.1 coordinate 17,971,719, forward strand.
TATAATATATATTGGGGAGGGACACACCCCCACATACACACACAAAATTCAAATATGCTCAAATTGTCCCCCCCAATATATTCATATAAAGAATTTGCTAAGACGGAACCACGCACCGCCATCCGGAATAATCATTGGCAAATGTAGTCATAACTAAACTTAACAAATTGCCACTATTATTACTACCGGTTCTAATGTTACCGTGTTCTGCGTGTGGTTTGTCCAAGTAGTTTTGCCGTTGCTCGACTGCTGTGGGTAGGTACAATCAATGTCAAACATTTGTATTAAACATTTGAAAACAAGAATGTAATATGAGTGTAATGTAGTCTGGAGTGGAAACAAACGTTTTGGTGAAAACAGGCCGATTTGCGAGTGCTAATCAATCAACCACCACTAACGTTAGCTATCATAGCTAAATTACCTGGAAAATTAATTAGCCACACATTCACCAGGGACCAACAATGGTGCTCACGGGTGTATTCAACTTATGTTAATGTCTTTATTAGGTTATATTTGTCAAGAAATCCCAAGTGAAGTCTGAGTAAAGTGTCAATCATTAATGTTGCGCAGCATGTGTAATTTATGTAGACAGTAGTAGCTTTAATTTATTGCATATTAGTATAGTGTACTGTATAGCTGTACTTGCTTATGATAAATATAATTATTAGTGTTTGATTAAAGTGCAAGCAGTTTTATTACAGTCAGCTTTCATTCACAGTGAGTGTCATCATGAGCAAGAGGAAGGGTGGCAGTGACATTCATCAGTTTTTTGGGCAGTCTCAGAATTTTTTACATTTTTATTTAATCTTTATTTAACCAGGTAGGCCATTTGAGAACAAATTCTCATTTACAACTGTGACCTGGCCAAGATAAAGCAAAGCAGTGCGACAGAAACAACACAGTTACACATAAACAAACGTACAGTCAATAACGCAATAGAAAAATCTATGTACAGTGTGTGCAAATGTAGAAGATTAGGGAGGTACGGCAATAAATAGGCCATATAGGCGAAGTAATTACAATTTAGCATTAACACTGGAGTGATAGATGTGCAGATGATGATGTGCAAGTAGAGATACTGGGGTACAAAAGAGCAAGAGGATAAGTAACAATATCGGGATGAGGTAGTTGGGTGTGCCATTTACAGATTGCCTGTGTACAGGTACAGTGATTGGTAAGCTGCTCTGACAGCTGATGCTTAAATTTAGAGAGGGAGATGTAAGGCTTCAGTGATTTTTGCAATTCGTTCCAGTCATTGGCAGCAGAGAACTGGAAGGAAAGGTGGCCAAAGGAAATGTTGGCTTTGGGGGTGGCCAGTGAAATATACCTGCTGGAGCGGTGCTATGGGTGGGCATTGCTATGGTGACTGGTGAGCTGAGATAAGGCGGGGCTTTACCTAGCAAATACTTATAGATGACCTGGAGCCAGTGGGTTTTGCGACGAATATATAGTGAGGGCCAGCCAACGAGGGCATACTGGTCGCAGTGGTGGGTAGTATATGGGGCTTTGGTGACAAAACGGAATGCATTGTGATAGACAATTTTATTTTTATTTCACCTTTTATTTAACCAGGTTGGCCAGTTGAGAACCAGTTCTCATTTACAACTGCGACCTGGCCAAGATAAAGCAAAGCAGTGTGACACAAACAACACAGAGTTACACATGGAATAAACAAATGTGCAGTCAATAACACACTAGAAAAGTCTATATACAGTGTGTGCAAATTAAGTAAGATTAGGGAGGTAAGGCAATAAATAGGCCATAGTGGTGAAATTATTACAATTTAGCAATTAAACACTGGAGTGATAGATTAGCAGGAGATGAATGTGCAAGTAGAGATACTGGGTTGCAAAGGAGCAAAAAAATACATAACAATATGGGGATGAGGTAGTTGGGTGGGCTGTTTACAGATGGGCTATGTGCAGAATGCAATGATCTGTAAGCTGATGGTTAAAGTTAGTGAGGGAGATATGAGTCTCCAGCTTCAGTACTTTTGCAATTCTTTCCAATCATTGACAGCAGAGAACTGGAAGGAAAGGCGGCCAAAGCAGGAGTTGGCTTTGGGGGTGACCAGTGAAATATACCTGCCGGAACGCGTGCTACGGGTGGGTGCTGCTATGGTGACCAGTGAGCTGAGATAAGGCGGGGCTTTACCTAGCAAAGACTTATAGATGACCTGTAGCCAGTGGGTTTGGTAACGAATATGAAGCGAGGGCCAGCCAACGAGAGCATACATGTCGCAGTGGTAGGTAGTATATGGGGCCTTGGTGACAAAATGGATGGCACTGTGATAGACTGCATCCAATTTGCTGAGTATAGTGTAAATGACATTACCGAAGTCATGGATCGGTAGGAAACTCAGTTTTACGAAAGAAGAATAAGTTGTGAGCAGTGAGGAAATGAGTACCAGTCAGATGATAGAACTCTACAGTAGTACAAGAGATGAGTCAATGTTTCTTGAAATAATAATCATTGCCATTCAGATCAGAAATGGTTAGTAATCCATTCCTGAACATCATGGCAAGAAACACCACTTGTTTCCTGATAATATTTATTTCATGTTCACTCTGGTGCGTTCAGAGTAAGGAGGATGAGGATGCCAACAGGGTAGGGAAAGCAGGTGACATGGAGGTGAGTCAGAAAAGGAGTAAATATTGATGGTTAAGACAGTTGATGGTTAGGAATAATGACATAACAGCTGTCTAATCCTAATGTTAATTTAAACAGATATTCCTCTAAGTATGACTTCTCATGTGTATTTCAGATAATACAATCAAGCAGTTTTATGAAGATTGTTGGGGGTGTGAAGTACTTGGTGCGGCAAGATCAGGCTTTTTGAGGCGTTGATAAGGAAAGTGGGAATTTCAGCCAGCTTCTAAAGTATGATGCAGAGCTGACCACCTGGTTGAAAGGTCACTTTGATTTCACCAGTCCCCAAATGCAAAACAAAATTTTGAAGCTGGTGGGCAATATAATCGTCAAAGAAATTCTGTCGGAAATAACATCAATGCCAGTGGTTCAGTTCGCACTTATCATTGATGGCACCCAGGATATATCAGGAGTTGATCAGGAGTCAATATGTTTGAAGGCACCCAGGATATATCAGGAGTCAATATGTTTGAATGCACCCAGGATATATCAGGAGTTGATCAGGAGTCAATATTAGAGGTCAACCGATTTATGATTTTTCAACGCCGATACCGATTATTGGGGGCCAAAAAAAGCCTATACCGATTGGCCGATTTTATGTGTGTGTGTAATGACAATTACAACAATACTGAATGAACAATGAATACTTATTTTAACTTAATATAATACATAAATAAAATCTATTTAGTCTTAAATAAATAATGAAACATGCTCAATTTGGTTAAAATAATGCAAAAACAGTGTTGGAGAAGAAAGTAAAAGTGCAATATGTGCCATGTAAAAAAAGCAAACGTTTAAGTTCCTTGCTCAGAACATATGAAAGCTGGTGGTTCAATATTCCCAGTTCTTCAATATTCCCAGTTAAGACGTTTTAGGTTGTAGTTATAGGAATTATGACGGTCAAATATTTCTCTCTATACCATTTGTATTTCATATACCTTTGACTATTGGATGTTCTAATAGGCACTTTAGTATTGCCAGCCTTATCTCAGGAGTTGATAGGCGTGAAGTCATAAACAGTGCTGTGATTCAAGCATTGCTAAGAGCTGCTGGCAAACACAGTAAAATTTGAATTAATGTTTACGAGCCTGCTGCTGCCTACCACCACTCAGTCAGACTGCTCTATCAAATATCAAATCATAGACGTAATTATAATAATCACAGAAATATGAGCCTTTGGTCATTAATATGGTCAAATGCGGAAATTATTTCATTCCGAAAACAAAACGTTTATTCTTTCAGTGAAATACGGAACCGTTCTGTATTTTATCGAACGGGTGACAACCCTAAGTCTAAATATTGCTGTTACATTGCACAACCTTCAATGTTATGTAATTAGTTTGCAACGAGCCAGGCGGCCCAAACTGTTGCATAAACCCTGACTCTTTGTGCAATAAATTCAAGAGAAGTGACACAATTTCCCGAGTTAATATTGCCTGCTAACATGAATGTCTTATAACTAAATATGCAGGTTTAAAAAAAATAAACTTCTGTGTATTGATTTTAAGAAAGGCATTGATGTTTATGGTTAGATACATTCGTGCAACAATTGTGCTTTTTTTGTGAATGCGCTTTTGTTAAAACGTCACCCGTTTGGCGAAGTAGGCTGTGATTCGATGATAAATTAACAGGCACCGCATTGATTATATGCAACGCAGGACAAGCTAGTTAACCTAGTAATATCATCAACCATGTGTAGTTAACTAGTGATTATGTGAAGATTGATTGCTTTTTTATAAGGTAAGTTTCATGCTAGCTATCAACTCACCTTGGCTCCTTGCTGCACTCGCATAACAGATGGTCAGCCTGCCATTTAACTAACAATTTAGCAGTCTTATGGCTTGGGGGTAGAAGCTGTTCAGGGTCCTGTTGCTTTCAGACTTGGTGCATTGGTACTGATAGCTGTGTGGTAGCAGAGAGAACAGTTCAGCGCTCTACATTCTGAACATATGTGCCTAAATATTTTGCTGTGCGACCAGGCCCCAAGAAATTAAGGATTCTAGCTTTATTACCTGGGTGGACTCCTTGTGCGCCTAAATTACTTTGTGTGCACTTTCATTTTTCAATTTAGGCGCACACGTGCTCCTTTCAAAAAAAAAGGTCAGCATTGAGCTCTGCAGTCTAGGACTTGGTGGCTGGAGTCTGACCATTTTTAGGGCCTTCCTCTGACACACCGCCTGGTATAGAGGTTCTGGAAGCTTGGCCCCAGTGATGTACTGGGCCATACGCACTACCATCTGTAGGATCTTGCGGTCAGATGCCAAGCAGTTGCCATACCAAGCAGTGATGCAGTAGGGCTGAGCGATATGGCCTGAAACTCATAGCTCACCTTTTATTTATTTTTCTTATGAGCGATTCACGATAACATCTTGATTTAAAAAAAATATATATATATATATATGTGTGTGTGTGTATGTATGTGTGTGTGTGTGTTTTCTCTAAGATGTGTTGTACAATTTTAAAGGTCAAATCCATTGCATTTAAAACAGTCCACAATAATTGAATGAATTGAGAGCTTGTGTAATTATACTGAGACTGAATATATACAGTGGGGCAAAAAGGTATTTAGTCAACCACCAATTGTGCAAGTTCTCCCACTTAAAAAGATGTGAGGCCTGTAATTTTCATCATAGGTACACTTCAACTATGACCGACAAAATGAGGAAAAGAAATCCAGAAAATCACATTGTAGGATTTTTAATGAATTTATTTGCAAATTATGGTGGAAAATAAGTATTTGGTCAATAACAAAAGTTTATCTCAATACTTTGTAATATACCCTTTGTTGGCAATGACAGAGTTCAAATGTTTTCACAAGGTTGCAAAAAAAGCACTGTACCTTCCACAACCATAAGACCCACAAAGAAGTTAATAAAAATAGTTGTACCTGCTTTTTTTTGCAATAATCACTGATCTGGCTTTCAGGTTTGTCTATAAAAATGCAATATTTGTTACAAATTTAAACGGAACCATTCATAATGCACATTCACTAATAATGTAGCAAGCATTATAGAAAATTATAGCATTATAGCATGCTAGCCTGTCCACTATGCTCACATGTTTAAATCAAGTGGCTTACCTTATTTCTCAGAATGAGAACGAGTTGCCAATTCCTTTATAATTGTTTTATGCTTATTGCACATTTATAAAAGACTAAACAGCTAGTATAACCTAGCTAGTATAATCTTTATTTGACTAAAATGCTGCTAGTGATATGTGGTACCATAATGGTACCATTCAGAATGAATGTTCATTGGTACATCTGTTTTAGTATATTCTGCTCTGCTTGAATTTTGAGGAGTTGAAACATAAACAGGATATGGTTTCTAAAGTTCAACTTCTCCTCTATTACAGTAAAATAATGTCTCCATATTAGAGGTCGACCGATTTAATCGGAATGGCCGATTTAATTAGGGCCGATTTCAAGTTTTCATAACAATCGGAAATCTGTATTTTTGGGCACCGATTTAAAAAAAAAAAAAAAAAAATTTTTTTTTTTAAAAAGTACTTAAAACAAATGTATACCTTTTATTTAACTAGGCAAGTCAGTTAAGAACACATACTTATTTTCAATGATGGCCTAGGAATGGTGGGTTAACTGCCTTGTTCAGGGGCAGAACAACAGATTTTCACCTTGTCAGCTCGGGGGATCCAATCTTGCAACCTTACAGTTAACTAGTCCAATGCTATAACCACCTGCCTCTCGTTGCACTCCACAAGGAGACTGCCTGTTATGCGAATGCAGTAGAAGCCAATGTAAGTTGCTAGCTAGCATTAAACTTATCTTATAAAAAACAATCAATCATAATTACTAGTTCTAACTACACATGGTTGATGATATTACTAGTTTATCTAATGTGTCCTGCGTTGCATATAATCAATACAATGTTGGGAATGATTTCAAACAGCACTTTCTTGCGTTTTGCCAGCAGCTCTTCGCAAGCACAGTGCTGTTTATAACTTCAAGCCTATCAGCCTAATGGCTGGTGTAACCGATGTGAAATGGCTAGCTAGTTAGCGGGGTGCGCGCTAATAGCGTTTCAAATGTCACTCGTTCTGAGACTTGCAGTAGTTGTTCCCCTTGCTCTGCATGGGCCGCGGCTTTTGTGGAGCGATGGGTAACGCTGCTTCGAGTGTGGCTGTTGTCGATGTGTTCCTGGTTCGAGCCCAGGTAGGAGCGAGGAAGCTATACTGTTACACTGGCAATACTATAGTGCCTATAAGAACATCCAATAGTCAAAGGTATATGAAATACATATGGTATAGAGAGAAATAGTCCTATAAATACTATATTAACTACAACCTAAAACCTCTTACCTTGGAATATTGAAGTCTCATGAACCACCAGCTTTCATATGTTCTCATGTTCTGAGCAAGAAACTCAAACATGAGCTTTTTTACATGGCACATATTGCACTTTTACTTCTCCAACACTTGGTTTTTGCATATTTTAAACCAAATTGAACATGTTTCATTATTTATTTGAGGCTAAATTGATTTTTATTGATGTATTATATTAAGTTAAAATAAGTGTTCAGTATTGTTGTAATTGTCATTATTACAAATACTTTTTTTTTTTTAAATCTGCCGATTAATCGGTATCAGCTTTTTTTGGTCCTCCAATAACCGGTATTGGCGTTGAAAAATCATAATCGGTCGACCTCTAGTCCATATGCCCAATTCTGTTGGACCAAACCTGAAATGCAAATAGCGAGTTGAAACCGTTTGTCATAGAGGAATAAGTGATCACCCATCTTTGTTGTTGTGAGTGATAGGGGGAGGGGCTTGGGTGAAAGGGGAAAATTGAAATCTGTCCAAAATAAGCACAATGCGCTTATTTTGAACCTTAACTTGTCACCTGCCTTCCCGCCATTGGGAAAACCACTCACATAGGGAGTTAGGGCGGCGACAGGAGCATTATATACTGATTTCTGGTGTAAATGGGAAGCTATTCAGACCCCTTTTTAAAATGTTGTTACGGAACAGCCTTTTTCTAAAATTGATGATGTAGTTTTTCCCCTCTCAATCTACACACAATACCCCATAATGATGAAGCAAAAACTGTTTTTTTTAGAAATTGGTGAAAATGTATAACTTTAAAAAATAAAAAATTATCACATTTACATAAGTATTCATCCCCTTTACTCAGTACTTTGTTTAAGCACCTTTGGCAGTGATTACAGCCTTGACTCTTCTCGGGTATGACACTACATTTCTCTGTTCATCTTTCCCTCGATCCTGACAGGTCTCCCAGTCCCTGCCGCTGAAAAACATCCACACAGCATGCTTCACCGTAGGGAGGGTGCCAGGATTCCTCCAGACGTGGCATTCAGGCTGAAGAGTTCAATCTTGGTTTCATCAGACCAGAGAATCTTGTTTCTCTGGTCTGAGAGTCCTTTAGGTGCCTTTTGGCAAATTCCAAGTAGGCTGTCATGTGCCTTTTACTGAGGAGTTGCGTCCGTCTGGCAACTCTACCAAGTATTCCTGATTTGGTGGAGTGCTGCAGAGATGATTGTCCTCCCATCTCCACAGAGGAACTCTGTCAGAGTGACCATCAGGTTCTTGGTCACCTCCCTGACCAAGGCCCTTCTCCTCCGATTGCTCAGTTTGGCCGGGCAGCCAGCTCAAGGAATGATGGATGCCACTTAGTTGGTGGGGACCTTCAATGCTGCAGAAATGTTTCAGTACCCTTCCCCAGATCTGTGCCTCGACACAATCGTGTCTCGGAGCTCTACGGACAATTCCTTCGACCTCGTGGCTTGGTTTTTGCTCTGACATGCACTGTCAACTGTGGGACCTTATATAGACGTGTGTGCCTTTCCAAATCATGTCCAATCAATTTAATTTACCACATGTGGACTCCAATCACGTTGTAGAAACATCTCAAGGACGATCCATGGAAACAGGACGCACCTGAGCTCAATTGAGTCTCATAGCGAAGGGTCTGAATACTTGTGTAAATAAGGTATTTCTGTTTTTTTTTTATGTGCAAAAATGTCTCAAATCTTTTTGCTTTGTCATTATGGGCTATTGTGTGTAGATTGATAATTCATTCAAATATTGAATCAATCTGAGAATAAGGCTGTAACGTAACAAAATGTGGAAAAAGTCAAGGGTCTGAATACTTTCCGAATGCAGTGTATATCGCCCAGCCCTATAATGCAGTCAAGATGCTCTCAATGGTGCAGCTGTTTAACTTTGAGGATCCGAGGGCCCATGTCAAATCTTTTCAGCCTCCTGAGGGGGAAGGCGTTGTTTTGCCCTCTTGACATCTGTGTTGGTGTATGGGTACCGTGATCAATCCTTAGTGATGTGGACACCGTGGAACTTTAAGCTCTCGACCTGCTCCACTACAGCTTGTCGACGTGAATGAGGGCGTGCTCGGCCCTACGTTTTCTGTAGTCCATGATTAGCTCCTTTGTCTTGCTGACGTTGAGGGAGAGAATCATTAGCTGAAGCAGAAGAAACAGACTGTGGTCAAGAGCGCCAAGAAGGGGGTTCACACTGGACCTGACCCACCCTGTGGAGTACAGCATCCTGGACTCTGCCAACTTCGTAAGCTACCGGCACCGCTTCACCGGACATCATAGGGCTACTGCCCATGGTCTTCATCATTAAACAGGCTAGGGATATTATGCTTTATCATTGTGTAATGTTTGTCTAACTCTGTGTGTGGATTATGGTAACATTCCCTAGCTGACTAGGGTTCCCTTCCCTAGTCACTGCTCTTTCCAACAGGAAACCTTTCTCAACGAGAGGGTAAAGGTCAATGGCAAGACAGGAAATCTGGCAAATCTAGTCGAGATCAACCATCTGAAAAACAAGATCCACGTCACAGAACCAGCTTTCCAAGAGGTAAGCTATTGGTGTCGATAGTCTACTACTACTAATAACTCCATTGGGTGTGCCTTTTTTAACTAGGACTAGGTTTGAGGAACTCCCCAGCCTCAACCCTTTAGGACAGGTCTGAGGTGTACTCCTCCCCTTCTTTGACATCAAACTCCTCTCCCATTGGTCCACAGGTACCTGAAGAAGAACAATCTAGAAGAAAAAGAAACGCACACCTATAAAGACGAGGTGCTGGCTAGCGGAGTAGAAACTTGAAAATAAAACAGAGTCGCACACTCAGGGTACCCTGATGAAGACAGCTTGGCTGTCGAAACGTTGGTATTACATTTTTGCATCTGAGCTCCTAGAGTGTGTGACTCTTTTATTTTCACCTGAAGAAGAACAACCTCCGTGATTGGTTGAGAGTCATGTTGGCAGACAAGGAGACTTACGAGCTGAGATACTTCCAGATCAGCCAGGAAGAGGACAATGACGAGTAGAGCCAAGCTCCGCCCACCTGCCCCAGCATGCAGGACTGGAGACTGGCCAGTCCGTCACACTTGTCACTTGTTTGTGAGAGGGAAAGTCTTCTGTGAGAGACATTTGTATTTGTCAGTGGATAGACTGTAAACTTCAGTGTGTCATCATGTCTCTAGTTTGATGGGAGAATAAATTAGATCAACAAAACAGCCCTGGTGTGTTCTGCTTGAATATTTTGTGGGTGCATGACTGTTTCAATGAAGTATGAAGTTCAGTGAGAAATTATTTTCACAGAACTTCTCAGATGACTATCATAGGTGTAATTCCCAGTATGTCCACCTGATGTCACCAGACACTGTGTTACTGCATCCTGCCCTGCTGTTATATTGTTATAGTCATCTGAGATAGTATAGTAGTGCGAATCAGGACCGCTAATGGCAATGCTGGCTAAACTGGAAGGTTTACAATGTAAAATAAATAACCTCACTGCTGCTCTACTCTATGAAGATGGAGTATGTGATTATCATACTATAAGCAGAGCACAAACCCTACCATACCATCTTTGCTTTACCTGACCCTAGTGTAGATGCTTTCAGTTCACTATAACTCAAACAAATCTTTCTAACCAGCAAACTGTTTGGAGCAGCACTCTGTATAAGGTATGTTGAACTGAGTCTGATTCAGAACCGCAGGTTCTTTTCCTGTTGTCCCATTACTGCCAAGAAACTTTTGTATATAGTGTATGTAGACACCCTTTCAAATTAGCACACAGCCATGCAGTCACCATAGACAAACATTGGCAGTAGAATGGCCTTACTGAAGAGCTCAGTGACTTTCAACGTGGCACCGTCATAGGATGCCACCTTTCCGAGTCAGTTTGCCAATTTCAGCCCTGCTAGAGCTGCCCCGGTCAACTGTAAGTGCAGGTATGATGACGTGGAAAAGTATAAGAGTAGCAACGGCTCAGCCGCGAAGTGGTAGGCCACACAAGCTCACAGAACGGGACCGCTGAAGCGTGAAGCGCATAAAAATGGCAACACTCACTACTGAGTTCCAAACTGCCTCTGGAAGCGACGTCAGCACAATAACTGTTTGTCGGAGCTTCATGAAATGGGTTTCCATGGCCGAGCAACCGAACACAAGCCTTAGATCACCATGCGCAATGTCAAGCGTCGGCTGGAGTGGTGTAAAGCTCGCTTGGACTCTGGAGCAGTGGAAATGCGTTCTCTGGAGTGATGAATCACGCTTCACCATCTGGCAGTCCAACGGACGAATCTGGGTTTGGTTAATGCCAGGAGAACGCTATGTGCCCCCATGCATAATGTCAACTGTAAATTTTAGAGAAGGAATAATGGTCTGGGACAGTTTTTTATGGTTCGGGCTAAGCCCCTTGGTTCCAGTGTAGGGAAATCTTAACTCTACAGGACAATGATATTCTAGAAGATTCTGTGCTTCCAACTTTGTGGCACCGGTTTTGGGAAGGCCCTTTCCTGTTTCAACATGACAATGTCTCTGTCCACAAAGCGAAGTCCATACAGAAATGGTTTGTCGAGGTTGATGTGGAAGAACTTGATTGGCCTGCACAGAGCCCTGAACTCAACCCTATCGAACATCTTTGGGATGAATTGGAATGCCGACCACGAGCCAGGCCAAATCGCCCAACATCATTGCCCGACCTCACTAATGCTCTTGTGGCTGAATGGAAGCAAGTCCCCGCAGCAACGTTCCAAATCTAGTGGAAAGCCTTCCCAGAAGAGTGGAGGCTGTTATACAGCAAAGGGGCGACCAATTAATGCCCATGGTTTTTGGCCATGTAGTTTATGATCTGGACAAAACGGTGAGAAGCTCCCCTTCTCCGTTCCTCTTCACTATGTGGTAGCAGTTAGCTCCTCTATACTTTATAGTGTTCGATATGTTATATTGGCAGTGAATCTTATTAAGCTGTTATGTTATATAATCGTCTACCTTGGCTGATGTGTCAGAATGTCAGTAAATGCTTTATATTCCCAGGAGCAGAGCAATGTTTTCCTGGGACTGATCCCACCCTTTCATCTGTGAGAGTGTGTATATGTGCGTGTGTACATGTGTTAGTGATCTTTGTCGTGTTGGAGACTAGTGTGTGGAACCGTTCACAGTAACAGCTTGTTTTGAGGCGACCTGGGTTCGATACCTGGTTAGTTGTGTGTGTGGATGCATGGGTGTATCTCGTCCTGCTTCCCACTCGCTGATCTGCTCTCTCATCTGCTGTGGATAAAACACACCGCCTCAGGAATGCCCATTTCACCCTGCAACTTCCCACTAGTGTGTGTCCATCTGTAATAGTGAAAGTCTACACACTCCTTGTGTAACAGAGTAAGAACCTATATCTGTTGTATTTGTGGAAGATTGCCCAAATTAGTTAGTTTCACAAATTCAATTAATGTTATTGAGTTCCTGTTAAAATATATCTATAGTTTAATTGATTTATATTGACATGTTTAATTAATGCGTAATTGACTAACATCCTGTGGTTGGTTGACGATATTGCACCCCATCTTCTCTTATTTTTGCGCACCATTCTCTGGAATTAATGGTAGATCGGAAGTCCTTCTCCACTCCTTGCCCAGTTAAAAGCAATTTTTAAAAATATATAATTCCGTCCAAACTGTTAGGATTTGTATTAACAAATGTACAACGTATTAACATGTAGTTTGTCATAATGGGAAAGTGTATTTTGGTTTTAACCGTGTTTTCATGCTAACTTGTTAGCTATGCTAGCGCTCGTCCTTGTTAGATATGTCAGAAATATTAGAGACAGGAGGAGTTATAAATCCCAGTTGCAAATTAATGGAGGAACAACACGTATAACGTCCCACCCAGCAGACTGTCGACCAATCGCCTTCACGTAGTCATTCGGCGTTACGTAATCCATTTTCAAAGTCAGGGTACGAGTTGATTACTTGCCTATTCTACTCGAATGTACGTAATATCACGATTCCAAAGACATACAATATTACTGATAGAAAGTTAATTATGTGACATTTTTTTTAAATATGAGTAATGTTGTACTTATTGTCGACGAAATTCATTGTAATGTTGGGTTTTTGATCTAGCGCCCTCATTGTCCCAGAATCGCCCAGAATGCACCGCGTGGCCCATTGAGGTAGCATGTGCAACGTACACAATGGGCGTTAATACGATTCCAGCGGAGTTCCCCATCTCTTCAAAAGTATTTCGGGCCATGTACACTGTTAGCTAGCATGTTTCCTGCTCACCAGACGTGCTACCTTGACCCAGACCAGCTGTTTCGACTCTCCGTCAACCTGTTTCTCTCTCTCACTGGCTGCAGTCCAAATACGTTATTTTTACCTTATTTTTTGTATCTCTCTCGCTCTCTCCCACTACCGCACCTACTGTTACGACAGATAGAACAACGAGACAACTAATGAGACAGATATTTCACCAGATGTGCCTTATTTAAAAGTGATGTTGTTTCAGTCCCATATGTCATGTCTTTCTGGAATGGCCTTTTAAGTAATATTAATTGGAAAAACGTTTGGTCTCTCTCTCTGAAGTTTCTTCTAACTAATACGTTTAAATAAGTTTATTATAAATTAATTCCACAAGTGCTACCATACTAAACATTATCTTGAAAAGTTCAAACAAAAATAGACTGATGTTTCTTGTACCTTCTGTAATGAACAACCGGAGACTGCTTTTATTTTTTTATTTTGGTATTGCTCTTATACCCGGAAGCTGTGGCAAGATACAGTATCTGTAGATTGTTTTAGATCATATACATGCACATTTTTCCCTACTTGAAAAATGTGATATTCGTTTTTTTTTTTTACAAAGTATAGTTAAGTATATGCAAAGCCTTTCTTCTTAATCAATCTCATTGTTATTTTAGCTAAATTCCATATTATAAATGTAAATGAAATAAACCTCAGTTAATTTTTTTTAGAATGAAATGGAACAATATATAAACAAATTCTTCTCATAACAAAAAAGCAATCAAAACTTTGAATGTTTTACATTTTTACAAGGTCTTTATATAATGTATTGTTTTATTCCCCTGTTTGTATACTGTTTGTATAATCTGTTGTGTACTCTGTTTGTTTATGTATATGATATATTTTGAATTGATTTACAAAAAATTATTATAATAATAATAATTCAACGGATTTGTAAATGAGAAGCATCCAGTTGGTGTTTCCATTCACTACTAGTGATGGGCATTCCGGCTCTTTTCAGTTAGCCGGCTCGTTCAGCTCAGCTCACCAAAAAGAGACTGCACTTTTGGCTCCCAAATGGCTCTTTAAAAAATATATGTTTTGTATTTTTTTTCAAGTCAAACAGTTTGCAATAGTTTTTCTATGATTGGTGTTAAAACATTCCAATTAAATTATTAAGTGAAATAATACTCTACCTTAACCACAATGTATTTATGGAAAATTGTTTGCTATGAAAAAGAATGCTATTAAACATTTGCATTTAAAGTATAACTTTTTAATGTGAAGAATAACTGTCTTGTACAGTTGTTGAACAAGTGATTTTGAAAGGGTTTTCCTGCTTGGAATTGTGTACATTGGATTTAGGCTCTCCCTCACGCATCTTTGGTTCATTGTTTGACACTGCGTGTCTGATTAACAGGAACAACAGGTGAGGCTGTTAGTCTGAGCAGACAGTCAGAACGAATGTGTGCGCTTGAGCATTTAGGCCTATATTATTATTATTATTTTTTGTTCTTTGAATTAGTTAATTCTATTCATTTAATTTTTTTGATTATTCATATCTACATTTTAAAAATATTTTTATAAATAGATTTGGCTCTTCTGATATGCGAGCCGGCTCCCAACGTTCACCTACTAGAGCCGACTCGTTCGCGAACGACCCATCACTACCAAATACGCACAGTGCCAGCAAAGGAGGGAGATAGATTTTGGTTGACATTCTTCTTTTTTAGAAGGAGTGTAAGGCCGAATTGAGTTATTGCACACTTCACAGAGTAGGCGTTCCCTAACGGAAATATTCAAATACATGCTAGAATGCGCCAATAGGCTCTTGTAAGCTCATACATGGCTCTGCCCACCTAGAGCCTGGAGGTGTGGTGGGTCATTGTCCCGATGAAAAACAAATGATAGTCCCTCTAAGCGCAAACCAGAAGTTTTTTTTAATTTGAGGGAAAGAATTAGGGCCTTGTTGCAAAATTAATGGATGATTTGGAGTGGATTTTTTAAACACAGGCTTCATTCTTTTCACTTTGTCATACAGGCCAGTCATGTGGAGTGAATGCAATGTTGTAGATCCTCTATATTTTCAAGTATTGTGGTGGCAGCATCGTGTTTTGCATAAGTTTGTCACCTGCAAGGACTGGGGAGTTTGTCAGAATCACCCAAATATTTGAAAGGAGGAAAGCCTAGGTAAAAAGTTAGAGGAAAACCCACCATAATCTTTTGAAAACCTAACCATGTGATGGTTTTATTTTCAATTAGACACGTTTTATTGCTAAAGACACACCAGAATGGCTTTCCAAGAGGTGTTGAGTGTTTTTGAATGGTCCAGTGACTCCAGTCCTTAAATCTGCTTGAAAATCAGAGACAAGGTTTGAATATTGCTGTCCATCAATGATTCCCAACCAAATTTACTGAGCTTGTTCATTTTGACAAAAACAATGGATATGTTGCCCTAACAGTTGTGCAAAGTTGGTAATATCTTATTCAAGATGATTCACAGCTGCAATGGCTGCCAAAGGTGATTCCATCAAGTATTAATTCTGGGGTGTGAAGACATATGCAATCAATACATTTTTCAGTGTACTGTAGATTTAATTTTAAGGCAGTAAAATGTGAACACTGTGCAAGGGATGGGTAGACTTTCAATAGGCATTGTATGTGTGCGCCAGACATTAGTGTGTGTGTGCCATAAATCCAAGCATTCCTACACAGCATTCTGTCTGTGTGTGTGCTTCTTTTACTAAATCTCAGTGTTTCTGCTCTATATGCCAGAGCACTGTGAGCATGTACTGTATGAGAGAGCATGTGTGAGGATGTATGTTCTCTTTAGCCCTGAGACTGATTGGTCTGACTGCAGGTTGGTAACCCAATCTGTTCTATCAGAAGACATGCAGATTACAACAATACATTACGAGCAGCACAGAAGCTATAACAATGTCCTCAGCCCATACCTAGCCCTATATCAAAAGCCCCAACCCCTCTCCCCTACCGTACACCCCAGCCCTCAACACCACAAAAATAACCTGGAGAAGAGGGTCATTAAATATTAGCCCAGCTCCTCTCTGTTCCGCAGCTCTGAGGGGTCTTAGATCTCTCCTCTCTGCTAACACTTAATCCACTGCTGGGATCCACTGGATCCAGGCCTGAGGGATCTAATATTAGAGAGCTGTTCATCAGATGAGACCAGCAACACACATTCTATTGGTGTATAGCGGTGTAGTTAACCATTGACTGACTGTCAGTCTCTTTCCCCACTATAGACTCACAGACACCAAGCTCATTCCCAGGTCACTCCTACCATAGAGATCCTATTAAATTACTAGGGGATATGTCATGAACCCTCAAAGTTCCAGAATTGGGTGAACATGGCAGCCATATTGCTCAGGGAGAAGTACAAACTGAAAATATGTTTATATAATTATAAATACAGGTTTTATACACCTTTTCTGTATACATAGCCTCTAAAATACATGTAAACAGACCATGAATATCTCAATTTTTGTTTTCTTGGAAAAATGTGAGTGCTATTATACGATACAATATCAGTACAATTGCACAACTGCCATCGAAACCCTGACCTTTCTTTCCTTCCATGATGCAAATACATCATCATAAGAAATCTGCCCAGCTACTGCATGGTCAATACTGATGACAGCAAGGCCACTAAGGTGTTCCTGTGACATGGTGGACCTCGGGTAGGATTTGATGAGCTTCAGCTTTGAAAAGCTCCTCTCTGCTTCAGCCACGGTCACTGGAAGAGTAAGACTAATTCTGAGAGCAGTCCACAAATTTGGATACATTTCTGAGAGCTCCCTTTCGTGTATGAATATCAGCAGCTCAAGCAAGGTCATGGTCTTCAATGGCAAGTCAGGCAAGTTCTTCAGTTCCTGTGCCAGCTCTCTGCCATCCAAGTCTGAGTGTTCTTTATAGTGCAGTGTCATACTAAGGGCCTCACATTGTTCTGTCAGCTCCTCAGTTGAGAGACTTTGGAAGGTTGACAGCACTCCAAACTTCTCTCCCACATTTTCCAATGTGGAAAATCTTTCCTGAAGGGCTGAGGTTGCAGCATCAACAATGACGTTGAAAAATGTCACCTCCAGCTTTTTCAGGGCATCACTCAAAGACTCATCAAATGATTTGTATAAAATGTGCTGCTTTGTGGACCTCAGCCTTTTTTGTTGTAGAACGGCCTCTACATTCATACCTTTGCAAATACCCTTGGCTGGTGTTTGTGCAGTCATAAAGCCTGTTGCCCTGTAGTTGCTGAGACGTCTCTCTGTCTTTCTGAGGAGACTCACTGCAACATCCACATGCATACTGGGAGACTGCATCAGCTTGCTCACAAGTTGGATCTGGCTCAAGATGTCATACCACACTACTGTACAAATGCTGAAGCGGTATGACAAGGACTGGGCCTCAATCTTTATCACAGGGTCTTTGGTTTGATCCCTCACCTCAATCAGTGCCTCTCTCACCGCTGCTGCCTGATACCTCAGTGGCTCTCTCACCACGGCTGTCTGATACCTCAGTGCCTCTCTCACCACGGCTGTCTGATACCTCAGTGCCTCTCTCACCACTGCTGTCACTGCTGTCTGATACCTCAGTGCCTCTCTCACCACTGCTGTCTGATACCTCAGTGGCTCTCTCACCACGGCTGTCTGATACCTCAGTGCCTCTCTCACCACGGCTGTCTGATACCTCAGTGCCTCTCTCACCACGGCTGTCTGATACCTCAGTGCCTGTCTGATACCTCAGTGCCTCTGCTCACCACGGCTGTCTGATACCTCAGTGCCTCTCCTCTCTCACCACGCCTCTCTCACCACTGCTCAGTGTCTCTCTCACTGCTGATACCTCAGTGCTCTCTCACCACGGCTGTCTGATACCTCAGTGCCTCTCTCACCACTGCTGTCTGATACCTCAGTGCCTCTCTCACCACTGCTGTCTGATACCTCAGTGTCTGATACCTCTCTCACCACTGCTGTCTGATACCTCAGTGTCTCTCTCACTGCTGTCTGATACCTCAGTGCCTCTCACCACTGCTGTCTGATACCTCAGTGTCTCTCTCACCTCTGCTGTCTGATACCTCAGTGTCTCTCTCACCTCTGCTGTCTGATACCTCAGTGCCTCTCTCACCTCTGCTGTCTGATACCTCAGTGTCTCTCTCACCTCTGCTGTCTGATACCTCAGTGCCTCTCTCACCTCTGCTGTCTGATACCTCAGTGTCTCTCTCACCTCTGCTGTCTGATACCTCAGTGTCTCTCTCACCTCTGCTGCCTGATACCTCAGTGCTCTCTCTCACCTCTGCTGTCTGATACCTCAGTGTGCTGTCTGATACCTCAGTGCCTCTCTCTCTACCTCACCTCTGCTGTCTGATACCTCAGTGCCTCTCTCTCTCTGCTGTCTGATACCTCAGTGCTGCTCTGATACCTCAGTGTCTCTCTCACCTCTGCTGTCTGATACCTCAGTGCCTCTCTCACCGCTGCTGTCTGATACCTCAGTGTCTCTCTCACCTCTGCTGTCTGATACCTCAGTGCCTCTCTCACCTCTGCTGTCTGATACCTCAGTGCCTCTCTCACCTCTGCTGTCTGATACCTCAGTGCCTCTCTCACCTCTGCTGTCTGATACCTCAGTGTCTCTCTCACCTCTGCTGTCTGATACCTCAGTGTCTCTCTCACCTCTGCTGTCTGATACCTCAGTGCCTCTCTCACCTCTGCTGTCTGATACCTCAGTGCCTCTCTCACCACTGCTGTCTGATACCTCAGTGCCTCTCTCACCACTGCTGTCTGATACCTCAGTGTCTCTCTCACCTCTGCTGTCTGATACCTCAGTGTCTCTCTCACCTCTGCTGTCTGATACCTCAGTGCCTCTCTCACCACTGCTGTCTGATACCTCAGTGCCTCTCTCACCACTGCTGTCTGATACCTCAGTGGCTCTCTCACCACTGCTGTCTGATACCTCAGTGCCTCTCTCACCACTGCTGTCTGATACCTCAGTGCCTCTCTCACCACTGCTGTCTGATACCTCAGTGCCTCTCTCACCACTGCTGTCTGATACCTCAGTGCCTCTCTCACCACGGCTGTCTGATACCTCAGTGGCTCTCTCACCACTGCTGTCTGATACCTCAGTGCCTCTCTCACCACTGCTGTCTGACCACTGCTGTCTGATACCTAGTGCCCTCAGTGCCTCTCTCACCACTGCTCTGATACCTCAGTGCCTCTCTCACCACTGCTGTCTGATACCTCAGTGTCTCTCTCACTGCTGTCTGATACCTCAGTGCTCTCTCACCACTGCTGTCTGATACCTCAGTGTCTCTCTCACCTGCTGTCTGATACCTCAGTGTCTCTCTCACCTCTGCTGTCTGATACCTCAGTGCCTCTCTCACCTCTGCTGTCTGATACCTCAGTGTCAGTGTCTCTCTCACCTCTGCTGTCACCTCCTCTGCTGTCTGATACCTCAGTGCCTCTCTCACCTCTGCTGTCTGATACCTCAGTGTCTCTCTCACCTCTGCTGTCTGATACCTCAGTGTCTCTCTCACCTCTGCTGTCTGATACCTCAGTGCCTCTCTCACCTCTGCTGTCTGATACCTCAGTGTCTCTCTCACCTCTGCTGTCTGATACCTCAGTGCCTCTCTCACCTCTGCTGTCTGATACCTCAGTGTCTCTCTGATCACCTCTGCTGTCTGATACCTCAGTGCCTCTCTCACCGCTGCTGTCTGATACCTCAGTGTCTCTCTCACCTCTGCTGTCTGATACCTCAGTGCCTCTCTCACCTCTGCTGTCTGATACCTCAGTGCCTCTCTCACCTCTGCTGTCTGATACCTCAGTGCCTCTCTCACCGCTGCTGTCTGATACCTCAGTGTCTCTCTCACCTCTGCTGTCTGATACCTCAGTGCCTCTCTCACCTCTGCTGTCTGATACCTCAGTGCCTCTCTCACTGCTGTCTGATACCTCAGTGCCTCTCTGCTGTCTGATACCTCAGTGCTCTCTCTCACCACTGCTGTCTGATACCTCAGTGCCTCTCTCACCCGCTGCTGTCTGATACCTCAGTGTCTCTCTCACCTCTGCTGTCTGATACCTCAGTGTCTCTCTCACCTCTGCTGTCTGATACCTCAGTGCCTCTCTCACCACTGCTGTCTGATACCTCAGTGCCTCTCTCACTGCTGTCTGATACCTCAGTGCCTCTCTCACCTCTGCTGTCTGATACCTCAGTGCCTCTCTCACCACTGCTGTCTGATACCTCAGTGTCTCTCTCACCTCTGCTGTCTGATACCTCAGTGCCTCTCTCACCTCTGCTGTCTGATACCTCAGTGTCTCTCTCACCTCTGCTGTCTGATACCTCAGTGTCTCTCTCACTGCTGTCTGATACCTCAGTGCCTCTCTCACTGCTGTCTGATACCTCAGTGTCTCTCTCACTGCTGTCTGATTCCTCAGTGTCTCTCTCACCGCTGTCTGATTCCTCAGTGTCTCTCTCACTGCTGTCTAATACCTCAGTGTCTCTCTCACCGCTGTCTGATTCCTCAGTGTCTCTCTCACTGCTGTCTGATACCTCAGTGCCTCTCTCACCTCTGCTGTCTGATACCTCAGTGCCTCTCTCACCTCTGCTGTCTGATACCTCAGTGCCTCTCTCACCTCTGCTGTCTGATACCTCAGTGCCTCTCTCACCTCTGCTGTCTGATACCTCAGTGCCTCTCTCACCTCTGCTGTCTGATACCTCAGTGCCTCTCTCACCTCTGCTGTCTGATACCTCAGTGCCTCTCTCACCTCTGCTGTCTGATACCTCAGTGCCTCTCTCACCACTGCTGTCTGATACCTCAGTGTCTCTCTCACCTCTGCTGTCTGATACCTCAGTGTCTCTCTCACCTCTGCTGTCTGATACCTCAGTGTCTCTCTCACCACTGCTGTCTGATACCTCAGTGTCTCTCTCACCTCTGCTGTCTGATACCTCAGTGTCTACCTCTCACCACTGCTGTCTGATACCTCAGTGTCTCTCACCACTGCTGTCTGATACCTCAGTGTCTCTCTCACCTCTGCTGTCTGATACCTCAGTGTCTCTCTCACCTCTGCTGTCTGATACCTCAGTGCCTCTCTCACCACTGCTGCCTGATACCTCAGTGCCTCTCTCACCACTGCTGTCTGATACCTCAGTGTCTCTCTCTCACTGCTGTCTGATACCTCAGTGCCTCTCTCACTGCTGCCTGATACCTCAGTGCCTCTCACTCACTGCTGTCTGATACCTCAGTGCCTCTCTCACCACTGCTGTCTGATACCTCAGTGCCTCTCTCACCTCTGCTGTCTGATACCTCAGTGCCTCTCTCACCACTGCTGTCTGATACCTCAGTGCCTCTCTCACCTCTGCTGTCTGATACCTCAGTGCCTCTCTCACCACTGCTGTCTGATACCTCAGTGCCTCTCTCACCTCTGCTGTCTGATACCTCAGTGCCTCTCTCTCTCACCGCTGCTGTCTGATACCTCAGTGCCTCTCTCACTCTCTGCCTGATACCTCAGTGCCTCTCTCACCGCTGCTGTCTGATACCTCAGTGCCTCTCTGTCTGATACCTCAGTGCTGCTGTCTGATACCTCAGTGCCTCTCTCACCTCTGCTGTCTGATACCTCAGTGCCTCTCTCACCTCTGCTGTCTGATACCTCAGTGCCTCTCTCACCTCTGCTGCCTGATACCTCAGTGTCTCTCTGCTGTCTGATACCTCAGTGTCTCTCTCACCTGCTGCTGTCTGATACCTCAGTGTCTCTCTCACCTCTGCTGTCTGATACCTCAGTGCCTCTCTCACCTCTGCTGTCTGATACCTCAGTGCCTCTCTCACCACTGCTGTCTGATACCTCAGTGTCTCTCTCACTGCTGTCTGATACCTCAGTGTCTCTCTCACTGCTGTCTGATACCTCAGTGTCTCTCTCACCTCTGCTGTCTGATACCTCAGTGCCTCTCTCACCTCTGCTGTCTGATACCTCAGTGCCTCTCTCACCACTGCTGTCTGATACCTCAGTGCCTCTCTCACTGCTGTCTGATACCTCAGTGCCTCTCTCACTGCTGTCTGATACCTCAGTGCCTCTCTCTCACTGCTGTCTGATACCTCAGTGCCTCTCTCACTGCTGTCTGATACCTCAGTGTCTCTCTCTCACTGCTGTCTGATACCTCAGTGCCTCTCTCACCACTGCTGTCTGATACCTCAGTGTCTCTCTCACCACTGCTGTCTGATACCTCAGTGCCTCTCTCACCTCTGCTGTCTGATACCTCAGTGTCTCTCTCACTGCTGTCTGATTCCTCAGTGTCTCTCTCACCTCTGCTGTCTGATTCCTCAGTGTCTCTCTCACCTCTGCTGTCTGATACCTCAGTGTCTCTCTCACCGCTGCTGTCTGATACCTCAGTCCCTCTCTCACTGCTGTCTGATTCCTCAGTGTCTCTCTCACCTCTGCTGTCTGATACCTCAGTGTCTCTCTCACCGCTGCTGTCTGATACCTCAGTGCCTCTCTCACCTCTGCTGTCTGATACCTCAGTGTCTCTCTCACCTCTGCTGTCTGATACCTCAGTGTCTCTCTCACTGCTGTCTGATACCTCAGTGTCTCTCTCACCTCTGCTGTCTGATACCTCAGTGTCTCTCTCACTGCTGTCTGATTCCTCAGTGTCTCTCTCACCTGCTGTCTGATTACCTCAGTGTCTCTCTCACTGCTGTCTGATACCTCAGTGTCTCTCTCACCTCTGCTGTCTGATTCCTCAGTGTCTCTCTCACTGCTGTCTGATACCTCAGTGCCTCTCTCACCTCTGCTGTCTGATACCTCAGTGCCTCTCTCACCTCTGCTGTCTGATACCTCAGTGCCTCTCTCACCTCTGCTGTCTGATACCTCAGTGCCTCTCTCACCTCTGCTGTCTGATACCTCAGTGCCTCTCTCACCTCTGCTGTCTGATACCCAGTGCCTCTCTCACCTCTGCTGTCTGATACCTCAGTGCCTCTCTCACCTCTGCTGTCTGATACCTCAGTGCCTCTCTCACCTCTGCTGTCTGATACCTCAGTGCCTCTCTCACCACTGCTGTCTGATACCTCAGTGTCTCTCTCACCTCTGCTGTCTGATACCTCAGTGCCTCTCTCACCACTGCTGTCTGATACCTCAGTGCCTCTCTCACCTCTGCTGTCTGATACCTCAGTGCCTCTCTCACCTCTGCTGTCTGATACCTCAGTGCCTCTCTCACCTCTGCTGTCTGATACCTCAGTGCCTCTCTCACCTCTGCTGTCTGATACCTCAGTGCCTCTCTCACTGCTGTCTGCTGTCTGATACCTCAGTGCCTCTCTCACCTCTGCTGTCTGATACCTCAGTGCCTCTCTCACCACTGCTGTCTGATACCTCAGTGTCTCTCTCACCTCTGCTGTCTGATACCTCAGTGTCTCTCTCACCTCTGCTGTCTGATACCTCAGTGCCTCTCTCACCTCTGCTGTCTGATACCTCAGTGTCTCTCTCACCTCTGCTGTCTGATACCTCAGTGTCTCTCTCACTGCTGTCTGATACCTCAGTGTCTCTCTCACCTCTGCTGTCTGATACCTCAGTGTCTCTCTCACTGCTGTCTGATACCTCAGTGTCTCTCTCACCTGCTGTCTGATTCCTCAGTGTCTCTCTCACTGCTGTCTGATACCTCAGTGTCTCTCTCACCTCTGCTGTCTGATTCCTCAGTGTCTCTCTCACTGCTGTCTGATACCTCAGTGCCTCTCTCACCTCTGCTGTCTGATACCTCAGTGCCTCTCTCACCTCTGCTGTCTGATACCTCAGTGCCTCTCTCACCTCTGCTGTCTGATACCTCAGTGCCTCTCTCTGCTGTCACCTCTGCTGTCTGATACCTCAGTGCCTCTCTCACCTCTGCTGTCTGATACCTCAGTGCCTCTCTCACTCTCTGCTGTCTGATACCTCAGTGCCTCTCTCACCTCTGCTGTCTGATACCTCAGTGCCTCTCTCACCTCTGCTGTCTGATACCTCAGTGCCTCTCTCACCACTGCTGTCTGATACCTCAGTGTCTCTCTCACCTCTGCTGTCTGATACCTGAGTGTCTCTCTCACCTCTGCTGTCTGATACCTCAGTGTCTCTCTCACCACTGCTGTCTGATACCTCAGTGTCTCTCTCACCTCTGCTGTCTGATACCTCAGTGTCTCTCTCACCACTGCTGTCTGATACCTCAGTGTCTCTCTCACCACTGCTGTCTGATACCTCAGTGTCTCTCTCACCACTGCTGTCTGATACCTCAGTGTCTCTCTCACCTCTGCTGTCTGATACCTCAGTGTCTCTCTCACCACTGCTGTCTGATACCTCAGTGCCTCTCTCACCACTGCTGTCTGATACCTCAGTGTCTCTCTCTCACCTCTGCTGTCTGATACCTCAGTGTCTCTCTCACCACTGCTGTCTGATACCTCAGTGCCTCTCTCTCACCACTGCTGTCTGATACCTCAGTGCCTGTCTGATACCTCAGTGCCTCTCTCACTGCTGTCTGATACCTCAGTGCCTCTCTCACCACTGCTGTCTGATACCTCAGTGTCTCTCTCTCACTGCTGTCTGATACCTCAGTGCCCTCTCACTGCTGTCTGATACCTCAGTGATACCTCAGTGTCTCTCTCACTCACTGCTGTCTGATACCTCAGTGCCTCACCTCACTGCTGTCTGATACCTCAGTGGCTCTCTCACCTCTGCTGTCTGATACCTCAGTGCCTCTCTCACCTCTGCTGTCTGATACCTCAGTGCCTCACCACTGCTGTCTCTCACCACTGCTGCCTGATACCTCAGTGCCTCTCTCACCTCTGCTGTCTGATCACCTCAGTGCCTCTCTCACTGCTCTGATACCTCAGTGCCTCTCTCACCTCTCTGATACCTCAGTGCCTCTCTCACCTCTGCTGCCTGATACATCAGTGCCTCTCTCACCTCTGCTGTCTGATACCTCAGTGCCTCTCTCACCTCTGCTGTCTGATACCTCAGTGCCTCTCTCACCTCTGCTGTCTGATACCTCAGTGCCTCTCTCACCACTGCTGTCTGATACCTCAGTGTCTCTCTCACCTCTGCTGCCTGATACCTCAGTGCCTCTCTCACCTCTGCTGTCTGATACCTCAGTGTCTCTCTCACCTCTGCTGTCTGATACCTCAGTGCCTCTCTCACCACTGCTGTCTGATACCTCAGTGTCTCTCTCACCTCTGCTGCCTGATACCTCAGTGTCTCTCTCACCTCTGCTGTCTGATACCTCAGTGTCTCTCTCACCTCTGCTGTCTGATACCTCAGTGTCTCTCTCACCTCTGCTGTCTGATACCTCAGTGTCTCTCTCACCACTGCTGTCTGATACCTCAGTGTCTCTCTCACCTCTGCTGTCTGATTCCTCAGTGGCTCGACACTCTCAACTTTACTCTCCCACCTTGTCTCAGTCCACATCTTCAAAGTGATGTCCACATGTTTTTTCAGGATGGCCCATCGCCGTGTGGAGGCTGAGAACAAGGTGTAAGTTTGTGTAAGATGCCAAAGTAACCTGTGGCATCGACATAACTTTTAGCAGCATCAGTCACAACCAGGTTCAATGTGTGAGCCCCACATGGCACAAATAGAGCTCTTGGAATCATTTCCAGGAGTCTGGCTTGGACACCTTTGTTTTCACCTCTCATGTTGGCCCCATTATCATAAGACTGTCCTCTGCAGTCTTCAAAAGGAACTTTTAGCTCCTCTAATCAGGGATGCCAAATGTTGGCCCGTGGACTCCTCTGCCTCCAAAAGTGCCATAAAATGTGACAACTGTTCAGTGTGGCTGACATCTGAGGTTAATCTAGAATGATAGAGAATAATTTTGCCAACTTTATGCCACTCACCATTATTGAAATTACCTGCTCAACAAATCAACGAGTTCATCCCTTACTGAGCTGAGGACCTAGTCAAGACAATCACAGAATACCTTTATGATGTCACTGCAATGAAAGTTAACCAAATCAATAATGTGCTAGTTAGGTTGAAATCGTTTTTCTGCAGGCTACACACATTATCATGATGAAACTGTGTGAAATTATATCCAATGTTATGTAAGCTAGTTGGACAGAAAACGGAATATTGTCGCCCTATGTGTAATAGCATAGCAAGCAACATAGGCTAACAAACATAAGTGTTAGGCTAGTATATTTCATTAAATGCATCATTTTATACTCATAAAGAGATGACATAGCTGCATACCTTTTATCTTTTGAGTGTTTCTCCTCTTCTTCTTTCCTTTTTTTCCTAAATGTGGGATCCTGATGGCTTAGACCCTTTCTTATCCATTTGTGTTGATTTAGCACTCGGAACATCAATACATTACCCATCCCCCAACACTGTCAACCAAGAGTCAAAACTAAACTAATTCACCTTGGTGGTGTGCAGACTGGTTTTATATTATTCGTACCAATTTCGCACAAACCAGAAAAAAATGCCACAATATGTCTGTGAAACTATATATTCACAGTTTTATGAATGAATTGTGGTTTATTTGGTAGCATTTCGAGGTGTGACTGATTTTACTAATTGCATTAGTACTGCACAAAGTTTGAGGTGCGCTATTTGATAGATTCCAAAATAGAATCAAAATAGCTGACCTTTATCCCATCATAAAAAGGTTCATGTCCATTCTAGTATTGCAAAAACCTAAGAAGATTCTTTAGAAAAAAAGTTCATAAGATATTTTATAATTGCAATTCCTCAACAATATAAGTATTAAGGATTTTTCTTATGAACTTCTCAAATATATTCATACAAATCTTCTTGTCACGCCCTGACCTTAGAGATCCTTATTTATTCTCTATGTTTGGTTAGGTCAGGGTGTGACTCGGGTGGGAGAATCTATGTTTTCTATTTCTTTGTTGTTTTTGCCTAGTGTGGTTCCCAATCAGAGGCAGCTGTCTATCGTTGTCTGATTGGGGATCATATATAAATTGTGATTTTCCATTTGGGTTTTGTGGGGAGTTATTTTCTGTTTAGCTTTTTGGTTGCCTGACAGAACTGTGCGCTTTTGTTTATTCTACTTTGTTATTTTGTTGCGGTGTTCAGTTTATTCAAAATCACGAACGCCTACCACGCTGCACCTTGGTCTCCTTCTTCAACCCACGAGAGCCATTACACTTCTTAAGATGTGTGTTGCTAGGCAACCATTCTAAATATCAATGGCAATCATGTTAGAATATTTCTTACTGAGATTACTGTTCTAAAACATGTTCTTGGGTTTAAAATAATCAATATTGAAACTTTCAGATTAAGTTTGTCAGTGAATTAAACATTTTCAATTGCTTTCATGAGCTTTTTCTCTCACTGCCCTGAGTTTAAGGCAAGGGTTTAGCTGTCTTGGAATTAATAACATTTTCAAGAACTTTATTTCCAAGAATAAATGTTTTAAAAACGCGATGTTGCGCCTTCTTCACCACGCTGTCTGTGTGGGTGGACCATTTCAGTTTGTCGCGATGTGTACGCCGAGGAACTTAAAACTTTCCACCTTCTCCATTACTGTCCCCTCGATGTGGATAGGGCGGGTGCTCCCTCTGCTGATGTTGCTCCCTCTGCTGTTTCCTGAAGTCCACAATCATCTCCTTTGTTTTCTTGACGTCGAGTATGAGGTTATTTTCCTGACACCACACTCCGAGGGCCCTCATCTCCTCCCTGTAGGCCGTCACGTCGTTGTTGGTAATCAAGCCTACCACTGTAGTGTCGTCTGCAAACTTGATGATTGAGTTGGAGGCGTGCATGGCCACGCAGTCATGGGTGAACAGGGAGTACAGGAGAGGGCTGAGAACGCAACCTTGTGAGGCCTCAGTGTTGAGGATCAGTGGGGTGTAGATGTTGTTTCCTACCCTAACCACCTGGGGGTGTCCCGTCAGAAAGTCCTGGATCCAGTTGCACAGGGCCGGGTCGAGACCCAGGGTCTCAAGCTAAATGAAGAGTTTGGAGGGTACTATGGTGTTAAATGCTGAGCTGTAGTCGATGAACAGCATTCTTACATAGGTATTCCTCTTGTCCAGATGGGTTAGGGCAGAGTGCAGTGTGATTGCGATTGTGTCGTCTGTGGACCTATTGGGGAGGTAAGCAAATTGGAGTGAGTCTAGTGTGTCAGGTAGGGTGGAGGTGATATGATCCTTGACTAGTCTCTCAAAGCACTAAATGATGACGGAAGTGAGTTTCGTTTAGCTCAGTTACCTTAGCTTTCTTGGGAACAGGAACAATGGTGGCCCTCTTGAAGCATGTGGGAAGCAGCTGGTCTGCGCATGCTTTGAGGACACGGCTAGGGATGCCGTCTGGGCTGGCAGCCTTGCGAGGGTTAACACGTTTAAATGTTTTAGTCACATTAGCTGCAGTGAAGGAGAGCCCGCAGGTTTTGGTAGCGGGCCGTGTCGGTGGCACTGTATTGTCCTCAAAGCGAGCAAAGAAGTTGTTTAGTTTGTCTGGGAGCAAGACATCGGGGTCCCCGACAGGGCTGACTTTCTTTTTGTAGTCCGTGATTGACTGTAGACCCTGCCACATACTTCTCGTGTCTGAGCCGTTGAATTGCGAATTTCTTAGGTCTACAGTTAAGGAAAAAATGGCAGTTAAGAAGAAATTTCTTCTTTAAAAGGTTTTGTGAATCTGGGCCCTGGGCAGCTCCACGCAGATACACATGCCCAGGCTGGCTCCTTGGTGATGAATAATATATATGTTTCTGATCATATGGACCGGCTTCTGAATAACTTCCAGTTTGTCCTTGGCTGCTCTCTACAGAGGACAGGGAACCAGTGGCAATTTTTAGCATGGGGCAAACAAAAAAAACTAAAATTCATGCCAGAAAAGCCACTACACAACACTAAACAATACATTAATTGAACTATAAAGGTGACAAACTGTACCCACCAATTGTTAGGGCCTTCATAAAGCTGTCCCAACAGCAGTCCCAACACCTTACCACTGCTACACCTGGCTATCAGTGGAGCCTTGTCTGGCAGCGAAACTGTTCATTCAGCCTCATTTACTGCTTTTAGAAAAACATAGCTGATATGGCTGACTTGCTTAAACAAATGTGGTTTCCACTAACAATTGAAATGTACAAACTATGGCATAAAGGGACGACAAGCAGATGAGAGTCAATCCGTAATTTCTATTAAGACATTAATGAGCAAACTAGGACGGACATAGTCACTATAACTATTTGTTCAGTACTTTTGAAATGTACGGTGACATAATTCAGAACATGGGACGTTCTTACAGTGTTCTACCTGTACACCAAGTCAGAACCGTAGGATAAATAAATCGAACATATAAGCAGACAATGAAAGCGCTTACAAAATTCAATGATTACATTTCTCTAAAACAGGTAATAGGCTACATGAGCACCACCAAGTCAGAACAGTAGGGGAAATTAAGAGGGGAAAATAGACCAAATTATTAGGGTGAGGCACATGGGCTACTAACATCTTAATACACAACATACACTTAGTATTACTTTCTTAGCTACAGTATACATATCTCCCTGGCATATTACATCATTAATGCAGAAGCATACAATACATTTTTGGACTCACCTTGTTGTGCTGTGCTCACTTGAACAGGAAGGTGCTGCGGTGGACCTTCGTGGGCAAATTTTGTCATCAGAGTGGCATTCTCTGGATTTATGGTGCTTTCAAAACAACTGGGAACTCAGGGGGAAAAAAACAAGGTCGAATCATAATGACGTCATTGATCTTTAGGTCGTAGCTCTAGAAATAGGCCGGATTTACAATTCCGAGTTGGATGACAGTTCAAAACGTACTTTCCCAGTTGAAACTTCCCAGTTGTCTTGAACTCACTGAAGTCAAGTTTTCGCAGTTCCTAGTTAAGTTTTTTGAGCACGGCACAAATCATGCTTCAGTGACAGCATGGCAAATGTATCATGTTTATCATTTTAAACTTGGAAAAGAGACCCTTAATCCCAGATTTGGGACCACATACCAATCCACTGAATAGCAGGCTAGTGATTAGCCACAGTCATGGATTCCTTCCAAACCACTCATTGTTGAATTTGTGATATCCAACTTGTTGTGTAATGTTTATGTCCAATGGCTGATGAGCACCAATACGTTTTATTCATAATTTCTCTTCATAATTTCTCTTCATATGACAAGGATTAAAAAGGATTTGCCAGTAGATTGTCAACTTGATTCATGATGATGACTGCTAGACAAGATTTTGAAAGTATGATGTAGACTATCCTTGAGCAGTCCAATCAAAGCTACTGTGGATATAACGTGATTTGACGTAATTGTACCTGTGGCCAATGACCTTGAGCCTTATTGGATGGGTACTTTTAATGTAACCCTATGGCAGCACCCAAGAGGCTTGAATTTTCTAGCTCTACCCTTAGATTTGGAGGTGACATAGTGTTCCGATGAGTGACAGAACACTGAGCCAATCACGGCGCAACTAAAGGACACTACTAACCCCTACGCTCCATATTTTCCGCTTGCTGCCCCACCACCACAGAAACACACTAAGCTAGGCTGAAACTTCGGCATTTTGGAGCTGCTTTACTCAAGAAAGCAAAAAAAAGACTGTGTTTGTATGTGGCTTTATTAACTCAATGACTATTATTTATTTTTTTACATTGTTTGCAAACTGATATGTGACACGTATTAGTGCCCAAAACAGGCAAGAAATTCCTTATATTAAGCAAACCAGACAGCACCATTTAATTATTTTAATTTTAAAAAAATTTACGGCTGGTCAGGGTCACACTCCAACATCATTTACGGCTAGCCAGGGGCACACTCCAACACTCAGACATCATTTACAAATGAAGCTTGTGTGTTTAGGGAGTTCGCCAGATCAGAGGCAGTAGGGATGACCAGGGATGTTACTTTTTTCCATCAAAGTAATTGTCTGCATAATTTCCAACCCCCGTATACAGTGCATTCAGAAAGTATTCAGACCCCCTGACTTGTTCCACATTTTGTTAGGTTACAGCCTTATTCTAAAATTGATTAGCTTCGGGATCGTACCCTTTTTTTCAATTTGACATACCCAAATGTAGCTCAGGACCTGAAGCACGGATATGCATATTCTTGACACCATTTGAAAAGAAACACTTTGAAGTTTGTGGAAATGTGAAATAAATGTAGGAGAATATAAAAACAGATCTGGTAAAAGAAAATACAAACAAAAAACATGCAGGTTTTTTTCTTTCTTTGAAATGCAAGAGAAAGGCCGTACTTTCAGGTAGGAGTCTAGGTGTAATTTAGATTTTGGCCAACAGATGGCAGCAGTGTGTGTGCAAAGTTTCAGACCGGTCCAGTGAAGAATTCCATTACTGCATAATATTTTGTATCAGGTCTGCTAGGAGTTTGCCCAAATGTGCCGAATTGGTCAATTGATACATTTTTAAGTACATAACTATAGAGAACATACAAAAATGCTATGGTAATTAATGTAAGTTTACACTCGCCCAGGAATGTCATATATGATGGATCATTACCTCATGCACTAACTTTCACACATCTAGATGGCCGGGCGGGGTGGGTGTGGAGCCAGAGACAGCAGTGGGGTCAAACTGTAGACCCCAGTTCCTACATTTGAACATAAAAATTGATTTTATCACACTAAACTATGCTACATTTTATCTCTGGGACCCTCATGATGACAAATAAGAGCAAGATCACTGAATGTAAGTACATTACTTACCTTCAGAGGTGAATGTATCAAACCAGTTACCGTGATAAAAGTTTTTGTTGTTGTGCACTCTCCTCAAACAATAACATGGTATTTTTTCACTTTAATAGCTACTGTTAATTGGACACTGCAGTTAGATTAACAAGAATTTAAGCTGTTGTATACAACATCATTCTAGTCACATTAGCCCTCGGTTTACGGACACCCACCCTGATTTTCCCTCATCAATCTACACAGAAAACAAAACAGGTTTTTAAACATTTTTGCATCCCAGAGTCGCCTCTTCACTGTTGACATTGAGACTGGTGTTTTGCGGGTACTATTTAATGAAGCTGCCAGTTGAGGACTTGTGATGCGTCTGTTTCTCAAACTAGACACTCTAATGTACTTGTCCTCTTGCTCAGTTGTGCACCGGGGCCTCCCACTTCTCTTTCTATTCTGGTTAGAGAGAGTTTGCGCTGTTCTG
Source organism: Oncorhynchus tshawytscha (assembly GCF_018296145.1). NCBI lineage: Eukaryota > Metazoa > Chordata > Actinopteri > Salmoniformes > Salmonidae > Oncorhynchus > Oncorhynchus tshawytscha. The sequence goes on from NC_056444.1 coordinate 18,004,007, forward strand.
TGAATGGAGTAGTACACAGCGTTGTAAGAGATCTTCAGTTTCTTGGCAATTTCCCGCATGGAATAGCCTTCATTTCTCAGAACCAGAATAGACTGTCGAGTTTCAGAAGAAAGGTCTTTGTTTCTGGCCATTTTGAGCCTGTAATCGAACCCACAAAAGCTGATGCTCCAGATACTCACAGATCATTGCACCTGTACACAGCCCATCTGTAAATAGCCCATCCAACTACCTCATCCCCATATTGTTTTTTGTTTTTTTTGCTCCTTTGCACCCCAGTATCTCTTCTTGCACATTCATCCTCTGCACATCTATCACTCCAGTGTTTAATTGTAATTACTTCGCCACTACGGCCTATTTATTTCCTTACCTACATAATCTTACCTCATTTGCACATACTGTATAAAGATTTTTTCTATTGTATTATTGACTGTACAGTTGTTTATTCCATGTGTAACTCTGTGTAGTTGTTTGTGTCGCACTGCTTTGCTTTATATTGGCCAGGTCGCAGTTGTAAATGAGAACTGGTTCTCAACTGGCCTACCTGGTTAAATAAAGGTGAAATAAAAAATAAAAAATACTCAACTAGTCTAAAGGCCAGTTTTATTGCTACTTTAATCAGTACAAATGTTTTCAGCTGTGCTAACATAATTGTAAAAGCGTTTTCGAATGATAAACTAACCTTTTAAAATTAAAAACTTGGATTAGCTAACACAATGTGCCATTGGAACACAGGAGTGATGGTTGCTGATAATTGGCCTCTGTAGATATTCTATATGTAGATATTCCATAAAATAATCTGCCGTTTCCAGCTACAATATTCATTTACAACATTAACAATGTACACTGTATTTCTGATCAATTTGATGTTATTTTGTTGGACAAAAATGTTGCTTTTCTTTGAAAAAGAAGGATATTTCTAAGTGACCCCAAACTTTTGAACGGTAGTGTATATAAAAAAACTAAACTCGCCTCCCGGTGGCGCAGTGGTTAAGGTCACTGTACTGCAGCGCCAGCTGTGCCACCAAGCTCTGTCGTAACCGGCCGCGACCGGGAGGTCCGTGGGGCGACGCACAATTGGCCTAGCGTCGTCCGGGTTAGGAAGGGTTTGGCCCGTAGGGAAATCTTTGTCTCATCACGCACCAGCGACTCCTGTGGCGGGCCGGGTGCAGTGCGCGCTAACCAAGGTTACCAGGTGCACGGTGTTTCACACATTGGTGCGGCTGGCTTCCGGGTTGGATGGCGCTGTGTTAAGAAGCAGTGAGGCTTGGTTGGGTTGTGTATCGGAGGATGCATGACTTTCAACCTTCGTCTCTCCCGAGCTGTACGGGAGTTGTAGCGATGAGAAAAGATAGTAGCTACTAAAAAACAATTGGATACCACGAAATTGGGTAAAAAAATAAATAATAATAAACTAAAATATGACATTTACACACGTATTCAGAACCTTTACTCAGTACTTTGTTGAAGCACCTTTGGCAGCAATTACAGCCTTGAGTCTTCTTGGGTATGTCGCTACAGGCTCGGCACACCTGTGTTTGGGGAGTTTCTCCCATTATTCTCCGCAGATCCTCTCAAGCTCTGTCAGGTTGTATGGGGAGCATCGCTGCACAGTTATATTCAGGTCTCTCCAGAGATGTTTGATCGAGTTCAAGTTTGGGCTCTGGCTGGGCCACACAAGGACATTCAGAGACTTGTCCCGAAGCCACTTCTGCATTGTCTTGGCTGTTCTTGGGGTCGTTGTTCTGTTGGAAGGTGAACCTACGCTCCAGTCTGAGGTCCTGAGTGCCATATTTCCATATATGTTTGTTAGCTCCATGTGTGACAACAGCAGTCCTATTTATGATATCATTTACAAAGATTATACTTTTTTTTTTAATTATGTTTTTTTTTAACCAATTAGTATATTTGAGTTTAACCATAATATTTGTTGTATTGTTTGTTCTGTCATTTCTGGTGGATTTAACTGAAATTGCAACCAACATTCTATGGCTTGTTTTAAAAATAACGGTGTTTTGGAGAAATAATAACCGATGTTATCTTGATAAGTGTGTGAATTGGACCATTTTCCTGTCCTGTTAAACATAAAAAATGTAATGAGTACTTTTGGGTGTCAGGGAAAATGTATGGAGTAAAAAAGACATAATTTGCTTTAGGAATGTAGTGAAGTAAAATTTGTCAAAAATATAAATAGTAATGTAAAGTACGGATGCCCCAAAAAACGACTTAAGTAGTACTTTACAGTATTTTTACTGAAGTACTTTCCACCACTGACAGAGAGAGATCCCTAAATGAGAGGGAAATCATGATTAAGGATGAATACATAGGAAAGGAGGAAACACACACACCCCTCCCCTGTTCCCACCACTATGTCAGAATGGCTGAGGTGTGTGTCGTGAGGCAGTGCATTACAGCCTGTACTCCCGCCTGCTCAGGACCAAACCTGTTGGCAGGATGGGGCAGGGTCAGAGTTCAGCGATGATATCACAGAGGTAGGTGGTCTGGGTAGGGTCCTGAAGACAACTGACCTGGTGTCGGTAGGGGTGGGGAGTTGCATTGGCACGGGGATGTACGTGGTTGCTGGGCTGGTTGCCAAGGAGATGACAGGGCTGGGAGTGATCCTGTCCTTCATCATTGCTGCTGTGGCTTCTATACTGTCAGGTCAGACACGCACACACACACAAAACACTGCTGTGGCTTCTATACTGTCAGGTTAGACACACACACACACACACACACACACAAACACTGCTGTGGCTTCTATACTGTCAGGTTAGACACACACACACACAAACACTGCTGTGGCTTCTATACTCTCAGGTCAGAGACACACACACACACCCGCACACACACACACACACACACACACACACACACAAAACACTGCTGTGGCTTCTATACTGTCAGGTTAGACACACACACACACACACACACACACACACAAACACTGCTGTGGCTTCTATACTCTCAGGTCAGAGACACACACACACACACACCCGCACACACACACACACACTGCTGTGGCTTCTATACTGTCAGGCCAGGGACACACACACACATATTTGTGTTTGTCGTAGTTTGACGTGTATGTGTTCAACCTGGGTCAAATGTGTGTCTCTCCTCCAGGTGTGTATTATGCAGAGTTCGTCATGCGTGTCCCTAAAACAATAGTCAGCCTTCACCTATAGCTATGTCACAGTGGGGGAGTGTACAGCCTTTTTCATTGGCTGGAATCTGATCCTCAGGTACCTGATTTGTACAGCAACATCTGGGGACACTAAGAGGCCGGGGTGAGTGAGTGAGAGTGTGTGTGTGTGTGTGTGTGTGTTTGTACGACCAGATTGGATGGAGGATCAGACTCATCGATCTTTGATCCTGATAGATCCAGCTACCAATCAAGCGGTGTTGCAAGTGAATCTGAAGTCGGGTAGCTTCCACACCAGCCCTTCCTTGATGTTGAAGAGGGTTCTGGGTAGGGGTTACTCCACGCTGCGTGTCTGCCTGGGGATTCCCAACGACTCAGTCCATACCACCTCGTCCTCCGGTCTCATGGTGACACACTGCATCTCCTCCTCTTCCTCCTCTCCTTTCTCGTCTGAGCCACCGTCATCTTCAGCGTGGAGCGAGGGACCGGAAAGAGCGACACCGTTTCAGGGATTGTAGCGGGAAAAATTACAACCCTACTGGTGGTTGTGCACCAGCTGGAGAGTGGTCGGAGCCTGCCCTACTTGGCATCATGCATTCCGTGCATCCCCGCGGTATCCATCTTGTTAAACTCTTACCTGATGTTGAAACTGTAGCCTCTCACCTGGGCACGCATTGCTGTCTGTTGCACTCTGGGTACGTTATGCTGTGTCACTTCTACACTTCTCATCATGTGGAGAAGAGAGCTTCCTCTATCCCCCCTCTCTCCCTCCATTCCCTCTCTCTCCCTCTATCCCCCCTCTCTCCCTCCATCTCCCCTCTCTCCCTCCATCCCCCTCTCTCCCTCCATCCCCCTCTCTCCCTCTGTTAAAGGAATTCTAAATTCCTCTGTATTATTTCCCAATCAGAATTAATTACTCTGTCAATGCATTCTATTGATTGTAAGACCCAATATTTTTATAAGAAATGGACAGAGCCCCGGTCTTAAAAGTCAGGTAACAGCATTTAATTCAAGAGAGTACTGGTACATACACATTTTTCCACAGGTTATAAACTGAAAATGACATCAGCGTTTTCTAAATGTTCTATCTCTTCATGAGACTGGTAGAGAGGCCCTATAGTTCTCGAGCCTTCCCTCCTCGCCTGAAGCCAAGGTCAGTCAGTATAAATCAGCATTCTAGACAGTCTGGAGATAGTCCGTCCCTGCCATCTGGAGATAGTTCATTCATTTGTACAAAGGAACAGACCGTCATTGTTACTAAACTCCTGACTATATTATATACAATTGGGAATGGGAGCAAGAGAGAATTCATATATGTACAGTATATAATAACATTTGGACTAGTCAGTCCTGATTGAAATGTATTCATAATTAGTCATCATTGATAAAAATTCCCTTAACACCCTCCTCCATCCCCCTCTCCCTCCATCCCCCTCTCTCCCTCTCTCCCTACATCCTCCCTCTCTCCCTCTATCCCCCTCTCCCTCCTCCTCCCTCTATCCCCCCCCTCCCCCCCTCTCTCCCTCTAACCCCCTCTCTCCCTCTATCCCCCTCTCCCTCTATCCCCCTCTCTCCCTCTATCCCCCTCTCCCTCTACCCCCTCTCTCCTTCCATCCCCCTCTCCCTCTATCCCCCTCTCTCCCTCCATCCCCCTCTCTCCCTCTATCCCCCCTCCCTCTATCCCCCCCCCCCTCCCCCTCTCTCCCTCTATCCCCCCCCTCTCTCCCCCTCTCCCCCTCTCTCCCTCTAACCCCCCCTCCCTCCCTCTATCCCCCCTCCCTCTATCCCCCTCTCTCCCTCTATCCCCCTCTCTCCCTCTAACCCCTCTCTCCCCTCTCTCTCTATCCCCTTCTCTCCCTCTATCCCCCTCTCCCCCGTCTCTCCCTCTATCCCCCTCTCCCTCTATCCCCCTCCCTCCCTCCATCCCCCTCTCTCACTCTATCCCCCTCTCTCCCTCTATCCCCCTCTCTCCCTGTGCACGCTTCGCTGTGTGGTGCACTCTGGGTATGTTACGGTGTGTCACTTCTACACTTGTCACTTTCTTCATGTGGAGAAGAGAGCTTCCACTATCCCCCTCTCTCCCTCCATCCCCCCCTCTCTCCCTCTCTCCCTCTATCCTCATCTCTCCCTCCATCCCCCCTCTCTCCCTCTATCCCCCTCTCTCCCTCTATCCCCCCTCTCTCCCTCCCCCCCCTCTCTCCCTTTATCCCCCTCTCTCCCTCCATCCCCCTCTCCCTCCATCCCCCTCTCTCCCTCTATAAACCCTCTCTCCCTCCATCCCCCTCTCTCTCTCTATATCCCCCTCTCTCCCTCTATCCCCCTCTCCCTCCATCCCCCCTCTCCCTCCATCCCCCTCTCTCCCTCTATAACCCCTCTCTCCATCCCCCCTCTCTGCCTCTATAACCTCCCTCTCCCTCCACCATCTCTCTCTCTCTATCCCCTCTCTCTCTCCATCACCCCTCTCTGCCTCTATAACCCTCTCTCCCTCCATCCCCCCCTCCCTCTCTCTCTCTACCCCCCTCTCCCTCCATCCCCCTCTCTCTGCCTCTATAACCCCTCTCTCCCTCCATCCCCCTCTCTCCCTCTATAACCCCTCTCTCCCACCATCCTCCCTCTCTCCCTCTATCACCCCCTCTCTCCCTTATCTCTCTCCCCCTCTCTCCCTCCCCCCACCCCCTCTCCCTCCCTCTCTCCCTCCATCTGCATCTCTCCCTCCATCCTCCTCTCTCCCTCATCCCCCTCCTCCCTCCATCCCCCTCTCTCCCTACATCCCTCCGCTCTCCATACATCCCCCTCTCTCCCTCCATCCCCCCTCTCCCTCCATACATCCCCCCTCTCTCCCTCCATCCCCTCTCTCCCTCCATCCCCCCCCCTCTAATCCCCCCTCCCTCCATCCCCCCTCTCTCCCTACATCCCTCCTCTCTCCATACATCCCCCTCCCTCCCCCTCCATCCCCCTCCTCCCTCCATCCATCCCTCTCTCCCTCCATCCCCCCCCTCCATCTCCCTACATCCCTCCTCTCTCCATACATCCCCCCTCTCCCTTCCTCCCTCCATCCCCCTCTTCCCCCTCCACCCACATGCATCTCTTTCCCCTTATTTTTCTATCCATCCTCTGCTCCTCTTCTTCCTTCCCCCCCTCCTCTTTCTAGCTGCTCTAATCTACAGTTTCTATAGGATGTGATATTATTATGGGCTGTCATCCTCTTGGTATCCTGCTATACGGTTGCTATAGGATATGGAACAGCTCTTTGGAGATCAGCACCAGAGAGGGACTGGCTCATGCTAGCACCTACCAGCGCTATGACGATCACCTCAATGACACCTTTTCCCCTGACAACGACCTTAACCTCCAGGACAACCAGGAAGAGGGGTGCTACCAGGACTGTAAGCGGAGAAAGGCTACCACTACCAACAGCAAAACCAGGATCAGAACCAGTGTCAAGATGGGAACCAAGATGGCCAAGATCCCAGTACCAGGACGAAAACCAGTATGAAGATTGCTCCCGGTATCAGAATCAATCAGGTTACTACTCTGGCCCTTAGAGCTCCACTAGGGGACCCAGGGGACAAACCAATCAGGGCTACACATCTAGGGACAAACCAATCAAGGCTACATAGATCCAGGGACAAACCAATCAGGGCTACACAGATCCACAGGAAACTGAGGGCTCCTCTTATGAGTGACTGCTGCAATGGAACACACCCACTTCCTGGGTACTACATTCTTAGAAAGGAAAGTGCTATCTAGAACCTAAAACGGTTATTCGGCTGTCCCCATACAGTAGGAGAACTATTTGAAGAACCCCTTTTGGTTCCAGGTAGAACTCTTTTGGGTTCCATGTAAAACCCTTTCCACAGAGGGTTCGACATGGAACACACAAGAGTTCAACCTGGAGCCAAAAAGGGTTCTCCTATGGGGACAGCCGAAGAACCCTTTTGGAACCTTTTTTTGAAAGAGTGTAGAGGAGAGGAAGGGCAGAGGGCTCCTGAATCCCTCATCAACCCCTAGCCCCGCCCCTTACAATGTACACCAAAGGCACTTGAGTAGACCTGAGAGGACAGGACAGGTGATCAATATGGCAATGATTCCACCTGGACTATCAAAGGGCAAAATATTGATACCTATCCAATCCTCTTAGATCTACAGTAATGCCTAGAGGGTCGATTTCAGGGGGAGAGAGAGAGGGACAAGAGAAGAGAACCCCCCTCATCATGCTGGGGATGGACAGATGAGGTGATTAATTAATGAGTGAGTGAGTGAATGAATAAACTTTATTGCCTTTTACAGAGATTACTCTTACATATTGAGTTTTCTGGTTGGGAAGTGTAACTATCACAAACATACAGATTTGTTTATTTAAAACGGCATTATTAACATACATCCAACATGCTGTGCATAAAATCAATCAACCAATCAATTATACTAGAGGAAGCATAATACCTCATATTCTGACACCTCTGGTGTTGCATGGATGAGTTGGTTGAAAATATTTTTAGAGTTTGATAAGATGATAATTCAAAAATGAAAATATTTATTGTCGAAAAGTGTAATGTCTGGAGAAAGAGTGACAGTGATCTGTGTTTTGCTGTTGCCTGATAAACTGTCAGTAAAACAATGAATAAAGTGAATCATTCGGAGAGAACGTCTGTTTTCCCTCACCACACTACAACACTGGAACACTAGAACACAGAACATCAGTGGTGGAGATGAAGAGTGGAATGCTAGTGAACAGGAAGGTAAAAGGTGAGGAGGATGGTGCAACCTGGCCAGATTCCTGGCTGAGAGGATGTGAAGTCTCCATCGACAGGATGAGGTCATGGTCAGGCCAGACATGTGAATGTCCAGATGGTGGATTATAAATTCTCTGCAGTTTACACCCTTCTTTACCTTCTGTTCGAGTTCCTGCCCGACTACATTGAATTGCATCAACCAATAGTTGGGTGCCATGTCATCGACTGCGCAGTTGGGCACCAGATTGCAATATCATATGATGTGGTTAGCTGATACACTACATGACCAAACATATGTGGACACCTGCTCGTCAAACATCTCCTTCCAAAATCATGGGCATTAATATGGAGTTGGTCCCCCATTTGCTGATATAACAGCCTCCACTCTTCTGGGAAGGCTTTTCACTAGATGTTGGAACATTGCTGCGGGGACTTGCTTCCATTCAGCCACGAGCATTAGTTAGGTCGGGCACTGATGTTGGGTGATTAGGTCTAGCTTGCAGTCTGCGTTCCAATTCATCCCGAAGGTGTTCGATGGGGTTGAGTTCAGGGCTCTGTGCAGGTCAGTTAAGTTCTTCCACACCGAACTCGACAAACCATTTCTGTATGGACCTCGCTTTGTGCACGGGGCTATTGTCATGCTGAAACTGGAAAAGACCTTCCCCAAGCTGTTGCCACAAAGTTGGAAGCACAGAATCGTCTAGAATGTCATTGTATGCTGTAGCATTAATATTTCCTTTCTTTGGAACTAAAGGGCCTAGCCCAAACCATGAAAAACAGCCCCATACCATTATTCCTCATCCACCAAACTTTACAGTTGGCACTAGGCGTTCGGGCATGTAGTGTTCTCCTGGCATCAGCCAAACCCTGATTTGTCCATTGGACTGCCAGATGGTGAAGCGTGATTCATCACTCCAGAGAATGAGTTTCCACTGCTCCAGAGTCCAATGGCGGCGAGCTTTACACCCCTCCAGCCGACGCTTGGCATTGCACATGGTGATCTTAGCCCTGTGTGCATCTGCTCGGCCATGGAAACACATTTCAGGAAGCTCCCAGACTAACAGTTCTTGTACTGACGTTGCTTCCAGAGGCAGTTTGGAACTCGGTAGTGAGTGTTGCAACCGAGGACAGACGATTTTTACCCGCTTCAGCACTTGGCAGTCCCGTTCTGTAAACTTGTGTGGCCTACCACTTCGCGGCTGAGCCGTTGTTACTCCTAGACATTTCCACTTCACAATAACTGCACTTACAGTTGCCTGGGGCAGCTCTAGTAGGACAGAAATTTGATGAACTGACTTGTTGGAAAGGGGGCATCCTATGACGGTGCCACGTTGAAAGTCATTGAGCTCTTCAGTAAGGCCATTCTACTGCCAGTGTTTGTCTATGGAGATTGCATGGCTGTGTGCTCAATTTTATACACACCTGTTAGCAACGGGTGTGGCTGAAATAGCCGAATCCACTAAATTGAAGGGGGGTTAACAGACTTTTGTATATATAGTGTATGTTAAATAACTATGCAGGCGTTGTTAGATCTGGCATATGTCTTCAATGTAGTTGGCCTAGAACTTCAACTCACAAATGCACATTCTTACACTTGTGCGCTCTTGGCGTGGTTGCCCGTGACTACTGCGGTAGTGGCAAGGTTGATGGGCGTGTCGGCACCCCCTGCCTGTCTGGAGTAATAGTAGCTGTTCTGCTGCCTTTGGGGGGTTGCCGAGGGGTCGTCACCGCAGTAACACAAAATCATGAAGCTCCCCAGGAGGCAGAGGGCGGAGCCGACCCATCCGGTGTACAGTGAGATGCCGAATGACATCAGACCCTCCTCTGCATGAGCACCAATAGGAAACCAGATGGTCGACACCAATCCACAGAGAGCTGGGGAGAGAGAGTACAGGAGGAAGAGGGAGAGGAAGGAGAGAAAGAGAGTTGAGTCAGCTTTTGTCCCCCAACGGGGTCTGTCAGTCACAAGGCTGCTGACAGGGACTTCCTGTCCCACACAGGAAGCAGGAAGATAGAGGGTGATCTGAGGTCGTTACTAGTTACCACAGCAACAAAGTCATAAGCCTATTTCTATAATTTCTCTTCTTAAAATCTGATTTTAAACCTTAGCCAATGTTGACTTTGTGGCTGTGGTAACTACTGACAACCATGATCCGGTCCCAAATCATCCCATAGCCTCACACAGCATAATTCATCCATATAGGATAACATTAAGTTGTGTATATGTGCATGTGGAATGTGTGTGTCTTTGTGTCTCACTCACCCACGATAAAGGTGAGAGCACCCCCGACAATGCCGTGACGTAGTTTGGTAGCGGGGATCTCATCTCCGAGTCTGACACAGGGCATGGACATCAGCACCAGCCCCATCGCAGGAAGCCCCATTAGGCACGCACACACCATCAAAGCACGGCATGTCTGGATGTATGCTGGAGGGGAGGGGAGAGGTAGAGAGAGATCACAGCAATACCTGCCGGTAAACATTTTTAAAATGTTGACTTTTGCATTCATAAATTGTTGAAAACACAGAAATAACATAAAAGATATGCACAGTTTTCAGTAAGCCTTTATTGACTTACTTTTATTGAGGTCTGCAGGTTGGCTACAGATGTGGCCCATCTGCACACACACACACACACACGTGCACTCTCTCTCTCTCTCTCTCTCTCACCTGGCAGTGTGAGGATATGGTTGAGCGTCACACAGTGGTAGAGTGAGGGAGAGATGACACACTCTGCCCAGAGGCCTCGCGCGCCCAGCTCGTCCATGCGCACACAGGTGGTGACAGTGTAGTCGCAGGTGCGCACCCAGTCGTTGGTGGCCGTGGCGATGATGATACCTACCCAGCCTGCAAAGCTGGCCCCACTCCCACTCAGCTGTCTGCACACATGTGCCATGAAACACACTATCACAGGGATGTGCAATCAAAAGTAAATCACTTTCTTTTTAAAGAAGATAATTATTTTTTTAAATCCAGGGGAAAAAACGGAACTAACCCAAAATATAGTTCTGTGAAAAATGTCGAAAAATATGAACTAATAAATGAACCAAGTAAAATGTGAGAGAATAAATACATTAAAACCAATTCATCACTAATTAAATTACTAATACATTCCGGAGAGGTTCTAAGTTCTATAGTTCCATCTGGGTCCAACAGTGCGAGAGGGGTGTGTGAGGAGGACTGAACTTCAGAGAAATGCGCAGATTGAGTTTTATAGTACAGGAAAAAAGTCTCAAACACCAAACTTTCAGCCAATCAGAAGAAGGTATGGGGTGGCTAATGTAAACCAGAGACCGATGGGTGCTAAGATGGTAAACTGCTGTGTGTTTCTGGGGGGGTGGGGGGTTCTTCAGGATTTATGATGCAGTTTAAGTCTTAAAAACAAACTTCAGCAGTGTTGAAATTCCCTCTGGCTCCTGATTGATTTGGCATAAACACGGGTTGATTTAGCAATAATACGGCCGTGCTGCTTCAGAATTGTTGTCATGTCTGAATTTAGACATGGTCCTCCAGAGAAGCATCAGTGATATTAATATTCTGCATAGTTTTTTATGTAATTCATATTTCATTTATCTTGATCATTGTTTCCACACGAATAATGCAGCAGCAGTCTATCTACTAGCAAACCTGAATGATCAACTCCATCTAGTGGCCGAAGTTAGTAGTGATATGGGTAATTTGTGACTACAAAATATCACAATACCAATACCCAGGCAATAAAACAATGTGCATAAGTTAATTTCATTTATTACAGAGTTTGAATAGGAAGGATAAGAGAAAAAAATTAAGAAATCTCACAAAACGACATGGTTGAGAAAAACAAGACATAACTTTTTTCTCAGATCATATATAAAACGTAATAATTTCTTTAGTTAAGACCTTATTTTCCACACAGTGATGCAAAAAAATCTGTGTATCAGCTGTGTAAAATCAAAACAGATTTGACAGTTTTCATGTGACACCACATTCTAAAATAATTACCAAACAGACAAATACATACTGTATATTACAATCCTTCATGAAAATGTTTAAGATTTACAACCAATAGACTGCATTGTAAAATATGTACATAGACACAACAGAATATAATAACATCCCCTACCTCTCTCACTGATTGCTCTCAGTTGATAATCTCTTGAATTGATCTCTTGTTTTCCCCCCTTCTCCGCTCCCCTCTCTCTCTTCTCCCATCTATCAATCACTATTTTCCCTCACTTTTTCTTTTGTTTTTTACCCCCTTTTCTTCCCAATTTCGTGATATCCAATTACGATCTTGTCTCATTGCTGCAACTCCAAAAAGGGCTCGGGAGTGGGACGGTCAAGTCATGCGTCCTCCGAAACATGACCCACCAAACCGTGTTTCTTAACACCCGCCCGCTGAACCTGGAAGCCAGCTGCACCAATGTGTCGGAGGAAACACCGTTCAACTGACTACCGAAGTCAGCTTGCAGGCGCTCGGCCCGCCACAAGGAGTCCCTAGAGCACGATGGGCCAAGTAAAGCCCCGCCGGCCAAACCCTCCCCTAACCCGGACAATGCTGGGCCAATTGTTTGCCGCCCTATTGGACTTCCGGTCAAAGGCCGGTTGTGACACAGCCTGGGAACGAACCCGGGTTTGTCGTGACGCCTCAAGCACTGTGATGCAGTGCCTTAGACCGTCCCCCCACCCCTCCCCTTTTCCCCTCTCTATATTCTCCACCACCCACCGTCCCACCACACCTCCATCTCTCCCTCTCTATGTGTGTCTGAGTGTGTTGATGTGGGCACAGATCTTGAGCGCTGGTCCCAGTTTGATGTTCATGCTGGTCATCAGGTGGTCCTCAGTGAGCAGCAGCAGGGCCTGGCCGTCTATCTCCTGAACACGGAACGCCTCTGCAACATCCACACAACCTAAAGATAACATACACACACAGCTTATAACTTCCCCACAACCTAAAGGCAACATACACACACAGATTATAACCTCCCCACAACCTAAGAACAACATACACACGTTACAACCTCTCCACAACATATACACACACATGCTATAACCTCCCCACAACCTAAAAACAACACACTCATAGGTTATAACCTCTCCACAATCTAAAACAAACACACACACACACAGGTTATAACCTGACAACAACCTACAGCAGGGAGATGGGTGAATGTGTATCCTTTTGTATATGTGTTTTACCTGGCAGTGTGTGTATAAAGTCCCAGACTTGCTCTACACTCCACTGTGCAGGTGTGGGTTCAGTAGAGGTCACGGTGGGGTTACTAGGGGTCATCGCTGGCTCTGATGCCCTCCTTGCCCTCCGTGCAGCTCTGCGCTCCAGCCTGGTTGTTATGGGAACAGCATGCCCTTCTTCCCCTTCGTAGTCACGGCGATGGGCGCTCCATATTTCGCGGGGCTAAAATAGATAGTGTTACAGGAGATGGAACATGTGTGAACAGCTAGATTTGAATTATAAAGGCATATAAATGGTTATAACATGTTATAAAGCATCAAACCTGTATCACTGTGGAGTGAGTGACCTATTTGTTAAAAGCAATGTCTGAGTTGTAACTGTAACTGACCAGTCGCAGTAAGAGGGGCTTCCCAGGAACAGACTCCTCCTTGTTTATCTCAAAGCGCCGCCCCTCTGGCTGGCTGCCTGCACTCAGAGCACGCAGACGTTTAGACATCCCTACATTAAGCCTAGAGAGAGAGAGAGAGAGCGAGAGAGAGCGAGAGGAGAGAAGAGAGAGAGATGATGTGTCCTTTCTCTGAGCACTCTGGGGTTAAAATTTTCTCATATCTCACATCCTGTCTGAGCACCAACACCTGACCACATCCTGTGTGTGAGGGTGTGTTTATGAATGCGTGTACTGTACACCTTTAGTAAATAGACTATGCTGTGTCTAGACAGAGAGAATACCTCATTTGTCATGGTCTTCTTTCTGTGTTCGGCCTATGGGAGTGTGACTCACCTGCGGGCACAGGAAGTGGAGCAGTATCTTTTGGAGCGGTGGAAGGAGTGGGCATGGCCTCTCTTCCCACAAGACTCACACTGTAACACCCCCCTCTGTCTCTCTCTGGTACCTAGTGAAGTTTGGATTCAGAGGGAGAATTTAACTGAATATTGAATCAAATATTGATTCAGAAACAGGAGATTAAGGTGGCTTACCTGTCAGCGGGTCATCTGTGGCCACACCCACTCGTTCTGATTCGCTGGAATGTTCCGGTGGCTCTGGTGTGTCTGTCAATGGTAATAACTCCGCCCCCTCTGTGTTCCCATTCTGAGAGACACCCTCCTGCCCTCCCAACAACAGAGATGAGCGGTTCACCTGCACAGGTACACACACGCACACACACAGGTTATATATACTGTTAATGTATAAGTATATGACACCAACTAGACATCAGCTATATCCCATGTAGGAAGAAGTATTTTACTCTAAAATGTGTGTGTGTGTGTTTACCGGGAACGCCTGCAACCCCTCCTGTATGATGAAGCCCTCCACCAGGTGAGTTAAGACACGCCTCCCGCCCTCTGGCCACACCCTCTGTGTCCAAGGCTCGCGCTCTGATAGGCTAAGGGTCTCAGAGCGGCTCTGTGATAGGCTGAGGGTCTCTGAGTGGGAGGGGCTAACAGGCAGGAGAGGAGGAGGGAAGTCAGATGGAGGGGTGAGGCAGGGTGAGGCAGGGGGAGACTGAGAGGAGAGACTGGACAAGACTGGGGGGAGGAAGAGAGAGGAGGAAGAGTTCACAACACTTGTTACATTAGTGTTTCAAAAGTTAGTTTCGAGTTCATTAATAGGCCAAGGCTAAAGGAAATGGTGTGCGGGACAGGAGGACAGCAGAGAGACCCTGGTACCTGAGTGGTTGTCAGACTGAGTGGACATGTTCTCACAGAAGTCCTCTTGGTCCTTGTGGAGTAGGTCTGGGGGTCGCTCTATGGGACAGTCCAATGGTCTCTGGAGGTCTATGGGGTAACCTGAGGGGGGGGGGTTGTCGTTCTGAGTGGTGGGGTTATGAGGTGTGTGTGAGGGGGCATCAAAGTGTATGTGATTCTGAGTAGCCGGGTCAGCATTGGGGTGAGGGTCTATCGGACTGTCCTCGTCAGTGGTAGTCCCCACCTCCTTCTCTCCTTTCATCGCATCTTTCTGTCCCGGCTCCTCCTCCTCTACATCCATCCTTTCTCTCTGCTCCTCTCCCTCTATCTTCATCCTTTCCTCCCCCTCCTCCTCTATTCCTGTCATCTGTCTCAGTCTCTCATATTGTTTACCTCTCTCCATCCATTCTTCCTCTCCTCCAGCCTCTCCTTTCTCCTTTCTTCTCAGCAATCCCTTCTCTCCCACCCTCTCTCTATCTCTCTGGTCCTCCTTCTCTCTATCTCTCTGGTCCTCCTTCTCTCTATCTCTCTGGTCCTCCTTCTCTCTATCTCTCTGGTCCTCCTTCTCTCTATCTCTCTGGTCCTCCTTCTCTCTATCTCTCTGGTCCTCCTTCTCTCTATCTCTCTGGTCCTCCTCTTTATCTCTCTGGTCCTCCTCTTTATCTCTCTGGTCCTCCTTCTCTCCGTCCCTCTCCGCTCTCTTCTCAACAATACCTTTTTTCTCTCCTGTTACCTTTCTCTCTCCTGCCACCCTCTCTTTATCCCTCTGCCCCTCTTCAATTTCCCCCATCTTTTCTTCCTCTCCCCCCACCCGCTCTCTCTCCTCCCTTACTCCCTGTCTACCCACTTCTCCTTTTGACTGAATGTGTCTGGCCTGATAATGGGGGTATGGTAGGGGTGAGTTGGCTTTGTGGATGGAGGAGGTGGGAGGGGGAGAGGCGTGGTCAGAAGTCCTCTGTGGTTGGGCATCAAGCTGAGGAGGTGGGGACTCAAGAACCAGACACTTTGATTGGACAGAAGCTGGGGTGTGTGTGTTGGCCGCAGGCCGTGTTTGGCTGCTGAAGCGGCTGGTGGAGCCAGCGGAGAGGGCAATCATTTGCAGCTGCCTTGATGCCGGCGGTAACCGATCAAAACAGGAAGAACCCAAGGGAAGGGGCCTAGAGCCTGAGTTGAGCTGCGATTGGCCAGGGGTGGACTGTGTGGGCGGGCTTTGAGATGACAGACTGGTGGCTGGTACTGTACACTGTCTGATGGGTAGGGCCTGATGGGCAGCAGCAGCAGCAAATGGTCGCATGGCGGGGCTGTGTCTCGGGGGCACCACTCTGTGGCCGTTGGGCGAATGAAGTCTGGGTCTCAGAGGGACAGAACGCACAGAAGTGTAGAGAGCTGGAGAGAAGAGAAAAAGAGCGAGGGATTGAATGGTTTTATTGGACACACTATAAATCACACCTCATTCTCCCTGAACATTCTACTCTTATCACATGTTTATGACTCACTTGGAGGCGGGACTGAGAGGCGCCGGGTAGGTGGGGTCTGTCTGTCTGTTGCCATGGAACTGGGCTGGGTGCGCGGCCGGAGAGGGGGGAAAAGGGGTGTAAGGGGACGAGATATAGGAGAGAGGGAGGAGGAGGGAGGTTTGAGACGTAAAGAGGGGGGGATTGTGAGAGTGCCGGGAGCAGAGGGGCGCAGGGTTAGACTCTGGAGCTAAGGGGGAGGGAGGGAAGGAGAGCGGGGGAGAGGGGAGGAAAAGAAAGAGGGAGAGAGTGGGGTTTGAGAGGGAGAGGGAGTGTAGTTAAACTTGTGAGACAATCACAATCTACACTAGTGGCCTCTCACACACCTAACACACACCTGCTGAACTGCTCACCTGAGCGGAGGCGGGGTGAGAGGAAGAGGAAGAGACAGGCCGTACCGTAGAGGTGAAAATCAGCTAAGAATGAGAGAGATACAGACAGATAGACAGACAGAATACAGACATAAAAAGAGAGCGAGAAAGAGAGAGAAAGATAGGAATGTTGAACTGAGGAAGCTTGAAAAAGGCCAGTCTCAGGGTTAAGCTTCAGGAGTTTGAAGTTGGTAGAAGTAGGACTCAGAGTTGTTGGTGTGTGTGTTGTTACCATCTGGGCCCTGAGCAGCATCTGGTCTCGGCTCGAACAAGGACTCCGACCCAGGAGCAAGGCCTGCTGGGATACCCTCGGTCTAACAGGCGAGATGCTCTGATTTGCTTGCACCAGAGTGGGCGTACCCAGGGGGCGAGGAAGAGGGACCTGAAAATGGGAGAGGTATTTTTAGGGGGGTATTTTGAATACTGTACTCTTGGTTAAAGGAATGTAAACCAATTGATCCAGGAAGGGACGTGGTTGTCTGTGTGAGTATGTGAGAGTGTGTGTGGCTGGTTACATAGTGTGCTGCTTTTGTTTTATTTTCTATTTGGTCAGTTACCTGTCTGCTGGCTGGGGTATGGAAAGGCGTGATTGGTGGAGAGGTGGGCGTGGTGGGTGGCCTTGCATTCCCATTGGTCAGGAAGAAGGAAGGCCCAGGAGCAAAGGACATTTTGCCATGGGTTACAGAGGGGGGCAGAGAAGTGATGGCAGATACAGTGGGGGAGGGAGGGGAGGGAGAGGGGGTGAGTAGAGGGGCAGTAGGGGTGAGGGTGGGGGGAGTGAGGGGGAGAGGAGCAGGTTTGTGAGTGAGTTTAGTAGGGGAGGGAGACGAGGAATGCTTGAGTGTAGGTAGAGTGGGTGTGAGTATGGGGAGAGTAGGTCTGGGGGTGAGTATTTTAGAGGTGAGGTTGTTGGGAGTAAGTGAGGGAGAAGTAGGTGTAAATGTTGGGGTGGGGTTGAGTACTGTAGAGGTGAGGGTAGGGGGTGTTTTATGGGTGAGTGTGGGGGGATGAGGGGGTGGGGGTCAGTTTAGGTGGATTGGGGGTGGGTGTAGAGGAGGGAAAGGGTGTGAATGTAGGGGTGAGGATGAGTGTACTAGAAGAGGGATTGGGGGCAGGGGTGAGTTTAGGAGGGCAGGAGGAAGTAAGCTGAGGGGGAGTAGAGGTGAGTGCTGTAGGAGTGTGAGCAGCTGTAGACCTATTGGGGGACAGGGGGCTGGGCCTCGTGATAGGTCCCTCTCGTGTCTCCTCTCCCCCTGTCTCTGCTCTGCTCTCAGTGCATGTCTCCAAGGCAGGGTCTGTCTCCATCCCTCTAGGTTTCAGCACACTGCAGGAGGACACACACACACACAGTATCAGACCGCTGTCTCTGTTTTACAATGTAGTT
The DNA here is from genome assembly GCF_018296145.1 of Oncorhynchus tshawytscha. Taxonomy (NCBI): domain Eukaryota; kingdom Metazoa; phylum Chordata; class Actinopteri; order Salmoniformes; family Salmonidae; genus Oncorhynchus; species Oncorhynchus tshawytscha. Next base: position 18,022,010 of record NC_056444.1, read on the forward strand.
CATGATTGACCACATTGTAAGTAGTTAACCACCGTTAGAGAAATCAGATACCGTTGTCAAAATCTTTCCACAGACCGTTAAACATTAGACATATGCACTTCAAGTTGTTGTACCAAAGTAATGGTAAAACTCACTAATCCTAAGACTTCATTTATAATGGAGATATATGGGGACCATCGCATCAGCAGGTGTCACCCAAGCAGGACAGATGCAAACATCTGGGTCTAGACTTGAGAGTGCTTCTCAAGCTGCTGGAGACTATTGTGCCTTGCCTTTAATCATGTTTATGATGATGATGCATAGCCTATTTTGTCAACAAATATCCTGCCAAGAAAATTCCAACCAATTAAAAATGTGGCTGTGGTGAAATGTTCTATCCAAAACCACCAAGAGTAGCCTACATACCTAGGCCTACCCCAAACCAGCTGTGACGCATGTAGCCAAATATATTCTCTCTGTCCATCAGCGAAGAGAAAACGCATGTTAGTTTATCTATAGGCTCCTCCTTCTGTCACAGAAGGAAGGCTGATCTGCGTTTCAGGACAACATTGCAAATGAGTCAGTAGGGTAAAGGGGGCGTGCTCGAGACACCTTGCGCGCTCCACTTCCTGGTATGAGAGAGCGCAGAAAGTGTATTGTACAGAAGCGCGTCATAACATCAGCCCCGATAAATTATATGTATGCCTTTGCCTCGCTTGTGATAAACCTGCTAAAGAAAGTACAGTATCTTAGTCAAACGCGGATGCTTCAAACACGACGTGAAACATATGCTACGAATATTCCAGAGACGCTTATGTGAGTTTATGATTAATATAAATAACTTACGAACCATAGGGTTTCCCCCCCCCTGTGCTCCCTTCACTACCTCCATCCCTTCATACCTGCCAGGGGTCTGTGTGTCGGCAGACTGCTCAGGGCGACCAGAGAGACGACTGCGATGGGCCAGTCAGTCCGCCAGATGGGAGGAATGGAGAGAGAGCAACCTACTGTAGCGTAGAACTGTGACGCTCAGACAGAGAGAGAGGGGCGAGACAGCACAGCACCACGCACAGTGCAGGAGGACTGCACACAAATTATGTGTGGTCCCCCGCCCCATTCCCTCGTTTGACGTGTTCAAAACAACTGGGCAATCGGAATAAAATACGAGATCAAATCATGACGTCAGTGATCTTCAGGTCGGAAAGTCGGAGCTCCAGTATGAGACCCGAGTGCCCAAAATGGAATTCCGAGTTGGATGACCATTCAAATCGATTTTCCCCAATCGGAGCTCGTTTTTTCCGAGTTCCCAGTTGTTTTGAACGCACTGAAGTCGGGGATTTCCGAGTTACCAGTTGTTTTGAACGCGGCATCTCTCTCTCCACCCATCTTTCTCTTTGGTGGATACACATTTCTCCTTGTTTCTGAATAGAGGCAACAAAAAAACGTATATTCTGTCTAGATCTTACTACAAGGTCTAGGATCTTTTGGCGATTCCAACAGGTCAGTAATCTGAACATCGTAGAACGATGGAACATAATTTGCCCTGGCAGGCTTCGCGCTGCATAGGATTCCATTCCACTGTCTACAAGCCGTGGTTTCCACTAGTTATCACATCCACAATGTAAAAATGGCCTTATCATACAAATTCATGAAAACAAAAATGTATTTAAGGTTAGGGTCAGTGGCGATTTAAGCATGTAAGTCTTGGTGGGGGAAAACAAAAGTGTGATGCATACCAGCAAAGCCACAACACAACCCTAAACAATACATTAATTGCAGTATACCACTGCTACACCTGGCTATCAGCGGAGCCTTGTCTGGCAGCGAAACAGTTCATTCAGTCTCATTTACTGCCTTTAAAAAAACATAGCTGATATGGCTGACTTGCTTTAAGAAATGTGGTTTCTACTGACAATGGAGATGTACAAACTATGGTATAATGGGACAACATGCAGATAAGAGGCAATCCGTAATTTCGATTAAGACATTAATGAGCGAGCTAGGACGGACGTACTGTAGTCAATACAACCATTTGTTCAGCACTTTTGAAATGTACGGCGGCATAATTCAGAATATGGGCCGTTCTTACAGTGTTCTACCTGTACACCAAGTCAGAACCGTAGAATAAATAAATCGAACATATAAGCAGACAATGAACGCTCTCACAATATTCAATGATTCAAATCCTCAAAAACAGGTTATTGGCTACATGTGCACCACCAAGTCAGATCAGTAGGCGCAATTAAGAGGGGAAAATAGACCAAATTATTAGGGTGAGGCACATGGGCTTATTAACAGCTTACTACACAACATACACTTAGAATTACTTTCTAAGCTACAGTATACATATCTCCCAGACATATTACATCATTTATGCAGCAGCAGCATACAATACATTTTTGGACTCACCTTGTTGTGTTGTGCTCACTTGAACAGGAAGGTGGCGCAGTGGTCCTTCTTGGACAGATTTTGTCATCAAACTTTGTCATCAAAGTCTGGCATTCTCTGGATTTATGGTGCTTTCAAGACAACTGGAAACTCAAAAAATGGTTGAATCATGATGACGTCAGCAATCTTCAGGTCGTAGCTCTAGAAAGAGGCCAGAGTTCCCGATTTACAATTCCGAGTTGGATGAAAGTTCAAAAGGTATTTTTCCAGCCGTAGCTTGTTTTCCCCGAGTTCCCAATTGTCTTGAACTCACTAAAGTCAGATTTTGCAGTTCTGAGTTAAGTTGTTTTGAGCACGGCACAAATCCTGCTTCATTGACAGCATGTCCAATGTTGAATATTTATAATTTTAAACTAGGAAAAGAGACCCTTAATCTTAGACTTGGGACCACACAGCCACAAACACTCCACTGAATATCAGGCTAATTATCAAATAAAATAAAATAAAATTGTATTTGTGACATGCGCAGAATACAACAGGTGTAGACCTTACAGTGAAATGCTTATTTACAAGGCCTTAACCAACAATGCTTTAAGAAGTTAAGAAGAACAACATGTTAACTTAAAAATAGATAAGTAAACATTTTTTTTAAGTAACAAATAATTAAACAGCAGCAGTAAAATAACAATAGCAATAGTGAGACTATATACAAGGGGTACCAGAACAATGTGCGGGGGGCACCGGTTAGTTGAGGTGATTGCTTTGCAATGCTTGCAGTAAGCCACTGATTCCTTCCAAACCACTCATTGTTGAATTTGCGATTTCCAACTTGTTATGTAATATTTATGTCCAATGGCTGATGAGCACCGATATATTTTATTTATAATTTCTCTTCATTATTTCTCTTCATATGACAATGATTAAAAAGGATTTGCCAGTATATTGTCAACTTGACTCATAAAACTGCTAGCTAAGATTTTGATCTTGATCAGTCCAATCAAAGCTACTGTAGATATAACGTGATTTGACGTCATTTTATCTGTGGCCAATGACCTTGAGCCTTAATGGATGGGCACTTCTAATGTAACTCTATGGCAGCACCCAAGGGGCTAGAATTTTAGAGCTCTACCCTTAGACTTGGTGGTGACGTAGTGTCCCCATGAGTGACAGAACACTGCACCAATCACGGCGCAGTGTTCCATACTTTCTGCTGGCTTGCCCCACCACCACAGAAAACACTGAGCTAGGCTGAAACACCTGCATTTTGGAGCTGCCTTACTCAAAAAAACAAAGAAACAGACCATGTTTGTATGCAACTTTATTAACTCAATGATATATTTAAAAAATTACATTGTTTGCAAACTGATATGTGATATGTATTAATGCCAAAATAACATGCAAAACAGGCCAACAACAACAACAAAAAACGCTACAAATGTGGGCTCTGCCCCACCTGCCCTGAATGACAGGTCGCCACTGTCCTGGAGGCAGAACTGAATGATTTCAGCTATATTGGCCAAAATTTGTTATATTGTACAAATTTATGAAAAAATAAATGCTTTTTGGTTTTTATTTAAGGTTAGGCATTAGGATTAGTAGTGTGGTTAAAGTTTGGGTTAGGTTTAAAATCAGATTTTATGACTTTGTGGTACTAACCTGTTCCTATTGAGAGGAATGTAATTTAAATTAATCAGATTTCCTTACTGAGTTTAAGGGTAATCCAAAATGTATGTTACCTATTACAAGTTTGGACATGTAACTAGTAACTAACGGATTACATCTAGAAAGTAACCTACCCAACACAGCGTGCACAAATAGGGCTCTACCGGTGAAGAGCACTTGCCCCTTGCCCCTTGCAGTCTCCAAAGTGCCCTTTTCGGTGGTCATATAATTTCCCCCAAAATTTGTATAGATTTTTGGTCGTTATTCTAAATCCTTATCATATGTCTTTGAGAACAAAAAAAGTTGTGCGTCTTGATTTTTGACCAATGACCCAGTCATCAGCATTGGCACGCAAAAGCGGGCACGCATGACCAGAAAGAACTTGGCAAAAACATAGTAGGTCTACGTTTATCATCCATATTAAAAATACAGTTTAGCAATCTACTACTGACTCATATTTGCGAGAATAATAGGCTACCTGGCGATTTGATTGATACTTTTTAATATTTAAGATAAACCTAGTTTGGGTTGAATCAAAGTTGCTTCCATGTGATTTCAATTAAATTACGTTGAACCAACGTGGAATAGGCCCAGCGGCTGTTGAATTGGAGTGGGTGGCTTCTGGCTATATGTCTAAAAATCAGCAGTTGTAACATCGCACCGCCTTCGATATTATGGGATGAAGATGTAACATATTATGGCGAATTTATTATGGTATTTGTGAGGAAATACAGGTCTACCCGCCTGGCAACGAGGTGCTGCATTCCAAAATTATGTCGCGGTGGAGACAGAACATCCATCCGCCCCTGCTTGCTCTGGACTCCAGAGAAGAGACATGATATATCCCTAGATGGTATTGGCAGCTATCATGAATGACTTTCAGCTCGAAATGCAGGTGTAAAACGATGTTTATTTCTGTATCTTATTTTACGTTTTGAAAACGCAACATCGTTTATGGCAGTATGGCAGGCTACATTTGCGCAGCAATTGTGCGCACATGTTGACGTGTGTACTCGTGCATGTGCGTGCGATGGGGTCTCAAGTTTTGTACCACACCTTTTTTTGCAATAGCAAGTCAAAAAATTTGAAAGCCATTGGGATACATGATATTGGCAACAAATTGACTTGGGTCGTATTTCTTACAAACTTCTATTTTGACTGGAATTGTGTTGGTCATTGTTAATTGTGAATCGCTCTAAAAATGATATACACAAGTGTTTTGTATTTTGAAAATACAAGTTACAGCTCTTGAAAGTATCTTGTTACAAAATACATTAGGGTTAGACATCATGTTAGCAGTGTGGTTAAGGTTAGGTCTTAATTTAAAGTTAGGGTTTAGGCATGAGTGTCACAGTCGGGTCCTCTCCTTGTTCGGTTGGCGGTCGACGTCGCCAGTCTTCTAGCCATCATCGATCCACTTTTCATTTTTCATGTGTTTTGTCTTATTTTTCCTCACATCTGGTTTCAATTCCCTCAATCATTTGTTGTGTATTTAACCCTCTGTTCCCCCCATGTCTTTGTGTGGGATTGTTTATTGTAAGTGCTTGTGCACGACGGGTTTTTGTACCCAATTATTCTTGTTATTTTTCTGTCGTGGGTTTTCTATTAAACGGCTCCGGCTATTACCAAGTTCTGCTCTCCTTCGTCTGAATTCCCTGCCACCGATTACGCACCCCCTTTACAATGAGGTTAGCAGTGCGATAAAGGTTAGGGTTAGGTTTAAAATCACATTTTAAGAAGATAAATTGTAGAAATAGGCGGGGTGTATGTGGCTGTGTAAGTACTGATGATCACAAGCGTGCGCCAGGTGAAGGCAGACAAGCCAGAGGTGCGTTCCACTGCAACCAGCACCGCATAACAAATAATTATAGGCCCATAATAGCCACATGATCTGACGATTTGATTGCAGACCAGAGAACGATGACACAACCGAATCTATGACTGACAAGTTGAGATGAGGTGCAGGATAACCTAAGGAATTTATTTGGAATCCTTTGACCTATATTTTTGTTTTCTTTTACTTGGTAAAATGGCCACTGCAAGGGTCATCAAGAAGCCTGTTGTTGAAACTTGTGATAGGAGAGCGAGATCAACCTCCATTGTTTCGATACTATTCAACCCTGGTCCTGGAGAGCTACTGGGTGTGCATGTTTATAGGCTACTCCAGGCTCCAGCCCTACTCCGACACACTAGATTCCCTTTGATTAGCTGCCCCTACAGCAGGGTTGGAATTAAAGCCTGCACACCCAGGCACTCTCCATGAGGGTTGGCCACCCATGTCCTATTATATAACTCCGATACCTCAGTACTCCAGCCCTATATGAATAGTTATTTGCAGATGTAGGGCTACAGCTGGTGGCTGGGAATAGCTCAGTCTTCAGCTCCAAGCCATCTGAAGCCCGTTGTATAATCCTAGCTACCAACTGCAGGCACACAGGTGTTATGTCAAACTGTTCCCTCACCAGAAAATTCCAATTCGTACATGCTTATTAATACACACTTGTGTAAAATAGGACAAATAGAAGCACCCACCAAATTATATATTATTATTAGTACATGTTACAAATTGTCCTTTAGACAATTGTCATTGGAATTTCAGAGTAGTGTAGCCAAAAGCCTATAAAACATGATGATTTACTGGCATGTAGCCAAGGCAGCCTATAGTGGACGCTAAATCTGCACTATCATCTCAGATTGATGTGCATTCCCTATAATACACTCATGTCCCCCGTTGACCTGCTCGTACATAAAGCATAATCCATTCAGGCTGCAAAGGCATCATTTTACTCCTTAACTAACTTTTTGGGGTGAGCCGGCAGATTTAATTATTGAAAAAAATTAAACAAACATTTTCACCACCATTTTCAGATTATTTTTTTTACAAATTTGGATGTTGCACACAGCGTTCAGCCAAGGGTGTGCAATTTCCTAAATTATCTGAAAATCCCAAAATGGTGTTGGAAAATTGTGATTAATACTACGCATATTTCCATTTGTTTTCACCAGTGGCCAGCTCAACCTGGTCTCAGAGCATTTGGTATTATTCTGTACGTAAAGCAGCGTCACTTCATTTAGTGTGATATGTTGTTACGTTTTGTATGTATTAATTTGTGGATGTCCATCCTCCATTTCCTATGAAAAATGTACTGTTGGCCACCTAGCTAATGTTAGCCACAACAAATTGCAATTCTTATGATATGTTAGGAATTTGCTAAATGTAAAATATGTTCCGAATTTGTGTGGCCAAAATCAACTACTTCTGTTGGAAGTATTTGAAAGTATTTATTTTTCGTGGTATCCAATTGGTAGTTACAGTCTTGTCTCATTGCTGCAACTCCCGTACTGACTCGTGAGAGGCAAACGTTGAGAGCTGTGTGTCCTCCAAAACACAATCCAACCAAGCCCCTCTGCTTCTTGACACAATGCCCATTTCACCCGGAAGCCAGCCGCACCAATGTGTCGGAGGAAACACCATACACCTGGCGACTGTGTCAGCGTGCACTGCTCCCGGCCCACCACAGGAGTCGCTAGAGCGAGATGGGACAAGAACATCCCTGTCGGCCAAACCCTCCCCTAACCCGGACGATGCTGGGCCAATTGCCGTGGGTCTCCTGGTCGTGGCCGGCTGCAACAGAGCCTGGACTCGAACCAGGATCTCTAGTGGCACAGCTATCACTGCGATGCAGTGCCTTAGAGATCCTGGCTCGAGAGATGGCGCACTGAGCCACTCTGGAGGCCTGTATTTTCAAACAACTTCTATAAATAACCTACTATTTGAAAATATTTTCAAATACTTATTTCCAAATACCTTACCTTCAAATACTCCTAGGACATGGGTTCAAATGGATGGGAGTATTTGTATTTAAAAATAGTCTGTGGATTTGAGTATTTTCAAAGACATTGCCAATACTTTCCAGGTGTATTTCCAAAAACATTCCAATATTCAACTACTTTATTTCCCCAAAATATATATCTAAATAATTACTTAATTCATATATGTGAAAGTAATTGAATTAGTATTTGAACCCAAATCTGTGGGAGTAGTATGCTTCATCGCAACCATCATGCTCTTCCTCGGTGGAGCACTGTCTGGAGACAGTACTGTGTCTGTCTGTCAGTAGATGTATCTGCTATAGTTCTGTTTATAGCCACAAGGGTGCACCATGGTACAACTAATTGTTATAGCTTACATGAGACTGAGGTGGATTTCATAAAATAGTGTGTGTGTGTGTGTTTAGTATGTGTCTGAGTCTGGAGGAGGTGAGGCTTAAGCAAAAGCAGGAGCTGCAGACCAGATGGAGCTTGAGACGGGTGAGAGACACACACACACCATCATACCTGCTGTAGTGAGAGATGTTGCACACTATTTTCACACTATTTAACCAGGTAGGCCAGTTGAGAACAAGTTCTCATTTACAACTGCGACCTGGCCAAGATAAAGCAAAGCATTCCGACAAAAACAACAACACAGAGTTACACATAATCAAACATACAGCCAATAACACAAAATAAAATAAAAATAGAAAAATCTATGTACAGTGTGTGCAAATGTAGAAGAGTAGGGAGGAAGGCAATAAAATAGGTCCTAGAGGTGAAAATATTTACAATTTAGCATTAATACTGGAGTGATAGATGTGCAGATGATGATGTGCAAGTAGAGATACTGGTTGCAAAAGAGCAAGAGGGTAAGTAATAATATTGGGATGAGGTGTGTGTGCTATTTACAGATTGGCTGTGTACAGGTACAGTGATCGGTAAGCTGCTCAGACAGCTGATGCTTAAAGTTAGAGAGGGAGATATAAGACTCCAGCTTCAGTGATTTTTGCAATTTGTTCCAGTCATTGGCAGCAAAGAACTGGAAGGAAAGGCGGCCAAAGGAAGTGTTGGCTTTGGGGGTGACCAGTGAAATATACCTGCTGGAGCAGTGCTACGGGTGGGTGTTGCTATGGTGACCAGTGAGCTGAGATAAGGCGGGGCTTCACCTAGCAAATACTTATAGATGACCTGGAGCCAGTGGGCTTGGCGACGGATATGTATTGAGGGCCAGCCAACGAGAGCATACATGTCGCAGTGATGGGTAGTCCATATATCGTTTGTATATTGTTTCAGATGAAGAAGTATATGTTGGACACAACACCAGTTGTGCTGGGATGAGGACTGGGGCACAAAGAGCTGAAGCTATCATTCATGTGCAGACTTATATGGTGTTCATGTGGATGATGGTTATTGCCCACATTGGGATCACACATTGTCTACGATGTCTGTCACTCTGCGTTATTATTAACGTGACATGTCAATTTGGAGTCGTATTCTTTTATTCAAGACTGATGGTTTATCTGGAATCATTTATCCAAGGCAGTCCACTTTTTCTTCTAATAACATCAAAAACGGCAATTATGTTATATTTATATTTATTTTGAGGAGTAAAACGCATCCTATTCGAAAATGTCAATTAGTGAAAGACAATGATCATAGAGGTTTACAGGCTATTGATTTTGAGTCATTAGTAGGTATTTTAACATTTAATGGTTGACATTATGTCTGTCTAATCCTACCTCTATTTGGTATCATATCCCTAACAATCTGTTTCATAAACTTGGTGGACTTGAATTCCTAATGAAATTTGTTATTCAACACTGGGGAGTTTCTGTCATTTGATGAGTTCAATGGTAAATTTCAAGTTAATATTGACCAGAGAGAATATATGAAGGTTTGCAAAGCAATTCCACTTCCTTTACTTGGACTTATTTAAGAAAACTTTGTTATATTATGAGGTTGTTCTCACTTTTCCAAGTTGACCAATTAATTACTTTTGGATAAAAATTTCAACAATAAGTGGATAGGATTGACAGTTAATGAAGTCATATTTTGCTATGGAAGTGATCAACCCATACTATGGTCAAAAGCGACTCCCTTTTACCTTAATTGTCCAGTTATCCCAAAAGTTAAAGAAACACTTTTTAAAGAATTATTATTATTTTTACCCCTTTTCTCCCCAATTTCGTGGTATCCAATTGTTTTAGTAGCTACTATCTTGTCTCATCGCTACAACTCCCGTATGGGCTCGGGAGAAATGAAGGTTGAAAGTCATGCGTCCTCCGATACACAACCCAACCAAGCCGCACTGCTTCTTAACATAGCGCGCATCCAACCAGGAAGCCAGCCGCACCAATGTGTCGGAGGAAACACCGTGCACCTGGCAACCTTGGTTAGCACGCACTGCGCCCGGCCTGCCACAGGAGTCGCTGGTACGCGATGGGACAAGGACATCCCTACCGGTCAAGCCCTCCCTAACCCGGAAGACGCTAGGCCAATTGTGCATCGCCCCACGGACCTCCCGGTCGCGGCCGGTTACGACAGAGCCTGGGCGCGAACCCAGAGTCTCTGATGGCACAGCTGAAGAAACACATTTTTTTTCAAATATTTTCTTCCATCTACCCTGTTAATGATTTATTGCACAAAAGGTTCAATTTTGACAAAACTCCTTGTGTTTTTGCTCATTCAGAATCTATAGAGCATTTATTTATTTTTAATGTCGCCATTCTAGTAAACTATGGCTTGAAATTCAGTATTGGTCGTGTATAAAATCTCCTAAATGACCTATGTTTACCTTTGATGATGTTAAATGGCATTATGCTTATCCTTGTAATTCTGATCATAACTATTTATTAACATTACTATTCTCCAAATATTATATCCACAAATGTAAATGGGGTGGGAAAATTCCTTATTTTGTTTATTTTTTTCATTGAACAGTTACAATTTTATAAATCCCTCAAACTTGTGAAACTTAAAAAGTTGGAATTATTAGAAGTCATGTCTGGATGTCTGTTAATGTCTCATTGCCTTGTCCTGAATTTTTCATATTTTTGGGTGGGCGTTCGGGAGGGGTTCGCCTGCTGTTTTGTACATTTATTTTTTCATTGTATACACAGGAATGTCCCTGTATTGATGTGTAATATTGGTATTATTGTTGCAATAAAAAATACATTATTTCATATTTTTCTTTAACACATTTTTATTTACTCTGTGGAAGTTTTATTTAGAGGCCAGAAACAGAAATCTGCCAATTTTTCTTAACTTCTTAAAGCATTGTTGGTTAAGGGCTTGTAAGTAAGCATTTCACTGTAAGGTGAAACACCTGTTGTATTCTGCGCATGTGACAACTAAAATGTGATTTCATTGGTACTTAGGACAGTAGGAGGCTGTTCCTTCTCTTGCTGAAACAAAATGCATACATGCTGTGTACAGACCTGGTACTGACAAACCCGCTATAATCCATCCCCTTTTCATCAATAAAGCTGCATCATAAATATTTTTTCCAGTGCAAGTATTTATATCTAGCTAAGAAGTGTTGTGCTTGAAGGATTTTTTGGATAGGTTGGATAATGTGCACTAGCTCATTTGTTAGCTAGCTGACGTTAGCTTGCTAACTGAGCCAGGCCGTCACACACACTTATGAATCGAGTGGGGTGGTAAATGCAACACAATGCACAACACTAAAGTTGAAGACCATTTAATTCACTCTCCATTATTCTATACTGCCAGTGTGCTTGCTAGTTAATGTTAGCATCACCATTTGCCAGTAGGACAAATTACTCTCTGCAGCTTACATGCAGCTTCTTCATTAAAAAAATGAGTCGATTGTGATTTAATTATCATGTTGCTAGCTAGTTAACTAACACTAGCAACAACATTAGTGCATCTTGCTAGCTATCTACAGCAGGCACAAGACAAACAATCTACTACCACCTTATGGTCTGGAATATTTTGACTATTGGATTGGTGGTGGATATTTGCTATGGGAACAACAGAGTTAATCGCCAACACTGGGAAGAGGTGCTAAGTACCTTTCACCAGTCAGTATCCTTGGTGGTCCTTATTATTATTACTTTGAATGACAAAATTGAAGAGTACAACAGAAAGCTCAGCCATACAATCAACTTTTAGTTCTAGCCTCTGCTTTACCGAATGTCACACGGAACTGTACAGCTGCTGTCATTCTGAGATCCTGAATGGCTACAGAACAGCTATTGTTTAACTTTTAAAATACATTTTCTTTATCCTCATCATTCTAACCTTGTATATTTATGAAGTGCCATTTGTGATTAAAAACCTGGGACTCTCCTCTGGAATGGCTTCTAAAATGTACTTTAACATAATGTAGTGCAGGTAGGTTTATGTAATTGTAACCTACGTATTGTTTACATTAACTTTTAGACTTGAGTTGTTACACATTCTTTATTTCAGCACAAGAAAATCAAAACAACAGATATCAGCAGTAAAAAACATGTAGAAAAGGGATGAAGAGTGGTGCATCGGGGGGTGGGGTTTCTTGTTTCAGTCTTCTCCCAGGAGAAGAGTTTGGATGTGAAATGGAGAGACAAAGGAGAGGTGGAACCGTGGAGGAGGATTCGACGAGGGGAGGGGGGGGATCAGTGAAGAAACACTTTATGCCTCGGTACATTCACCTTCAATACAGAGGGAGAAAAGAGTGAGCAGATTATTTCTACTGAAGCACACGCGATTGTCGTAATATTGTGCATACAGTAAGTAGATGTGTGTGATCTTGCATGTATGCTGTGTAATGTCACACCATTCTTGGGCAGGATAGCGATGTTGTCGGAGATGATTCCTGTATCCAGAGAGAACTGCATGAACTTCTGCTGCAGTGCTGTGCTCACCTCTGGAGTGCGACCTGCAACCACAACAACACCAAGTTAACACCACCAGGTTAACACAACACCACCAGGTTAACACAACACCACCAGGTTAACACAACACCACCAGCTTAAGACAACACCACCAGGCTAATACAACACCACCAGGTTAACACAACACCACCAGCTTAAGACAACATCACCAGGCTAATACAACACCACCAGGTTAACACCATCAATCAATCATATTTATAAAGCCCTTTTTACATGAGCCAATGTCACAAAGTGCTATACAGAAACCCAGCATAAAACCCCAAACAGCAAGCAATGCAGCTGTAGAAGCACAACACCACCAAGTTAACACGACCAGTCTAAAAACGAAGACCAAAGAACTGATTAATTACACACACACACACACACACACACAAAACATGAACATCTTTAAAAGCGTCAATTCATTTCAGAAATGCAGACAGACAGACTTACTGTAGAGCTTGTTGAGCACCTCAGGTACTCCATCTTTGGTCTTGATGGTGTGGATCAGAGCAAAGTCATCATACTGGACAGCCACCACACGCATGTCATTTTCATTGTTCCAACCTGAGAGGGAGAAGGGGAGAGAAGTTAGGGAGGGGGACTTATGTCAACTGTGTGCGTGCATGCACATACTCACGCTGGCTGGTGAAGGTGAAGCGGCCTGGGATGTCAGTCTTCTTGGCTAGATGTGTCATCCTCCAGCAAGTACCATCAGCGCTGAGAGAGAAAGAGCAGAGTCAGTGTGAATTCTCTTGACAAACACACGCCCACGCACACACACACACACACACACAATGTGCTCTCACACACACTGACTTCAGGTTGGTGTAGGTGAGGTCTAGGTCTCCTCCGGCGGTGGGCAGCATCACGGAAGTGCCCATCTTCATGTCAGCCTTATGGCTCACAAACCAATGGGCGTTGGTGGCAAAGCCCACAATCCACCACCTACCAGCCATCTGGGGAGCGTGAGAACGATATAGTCAGAAACAGAATAAGAACGACATATCATTCATTCTCACAATTCAAATTGATTCCATAGTCATTGCAGATTACACTGTGTACTATGCTCTTCTCTGACCCCATTAAACCTCAGAATCTCTTGTACATCTTTTCTCTCAGCTTTTTGCCTGCACTTTCTCGATCTCATTTGTTCTCTCAGTATGTTTCTTTCTGTTGCCCTCTTTCTCTCTCTTACCTTCTCCAGGTTGAAGTCTTTCTGGGGCACGACGTCGATGCAGGCGACCAGTGCAGCGCACAGCAGAACTCCCATCATCCTCAGCATCATGGTTACAGATCGGTGTGTGCGACTGCTCAACTCTCCAGGGTGTGTGTGAGGAGAGAGCGAATGTCCTTATATCCTCCAGCTTGTACCACCCCACCCCTCCTCTACTCCTCCCCTTTCCTAACCCCTTGGCTCCAGTAGTTAGTCCCACCCCTCTCCATCCCACAAAGATATGTAAATGTCACTCTTACACAACTGCACATGGAGGGGGGGGGGGTCTACTCTGTAAGCAGAATGAGTTATCCCTCTCCTCCCCCCACAATGATAGGACTATTTATTCAGACAACTCTTATTCCTGATCACTACCATCTCCACCATGAAATGCATATTGTAAGCATGAAGACACATTAGTATGTACACACATGCACAAATATGCATGCACTGACACATTAACACAGTGTCCTCAGAGTGAGCAGGTAAAGCAGTAACCACCGAGGGCTGCATGCTTGCAAGATGTGAGTTGTAAAACTAGTAAGTAAATGTAACAGTTTGCAGGACAGAACATGGGTTCACAGAGGTCTAAAGTCATGTTGGGGTTTGGGGTGAATTCCTCCTAAAGTATACATACAGTTGAGGTCTGAAAGATACATAACTTTGAGGGATACATAATGGCCCTGAACTCTCTTTGTTCTGAAGGAGGCAGGCAGGCAGAGTCTTGTAGGCAGGGAGTTGGTTACATAATACACACACGTGTACACAGCCTCTCTCTGGGATGTTTAGGATGGGGGCTAGGGATTTGCAGACCCCCGTTTTGTAACTAAACCCCCTGGCCCTCCAGGCTACATCTGGGACTCATTAGCATGCGAGAGAACCCCCTAAGTAGGCCTATCCAGAGAGGAGATTCAGTAGTGAGTACAAAAAACACGCACACATAAGCAATTCAATCATTTTAATATGCCATGTATTGCTGAGCAGTCAGAATACAGGGTCTTGGAATCTTCCTCAACATATTGGCACGCAGTCTGGGAAGGAGAGATGAAACAAGCTCAGAAATAAACTATACGAAGTTAATTAAGTTAGAGAAGAATAAACATGCCCATTTATTTATGCAAATATGTTTCTATACTATAGATTTGCAGTCGCGTTTTCAAAACAGTTAGGTAAACTTGTTTACGCAATTTATCTAACTGACCGTTGTGCAAGTACATTTCCACATGCCCTGCAAAGGAGTAAACGTGATGTTTTTTTCAAAGTTAAAGGGGGTTGGATGCCATTCCACCAATCTGCATCTGTCCGAATCCCAAATCACCCCCTTCCCTTTGCCTCTCTCCATTTGCTCCGAGTCTACCAAAGATGAGGGAGTGAAAATCATAGAGTGTGTATGGGCTAATTAGGCTTCAGCCTTCAGAGCAAAGTGCTGTCCCGACATGCACTGTGATAGCCTGTTTGGAGTTTGCCAATTTAAAGGCCCAGTGCAGTCAAAAACGTGATTTCCTGTGTTTTATATATACAGTACCAGTCAAATTTTTGGACACACCTACTCATTCAAGGGTTTGTCTTTATTATTGCTATTTTCTACATTGTAGAATAATAGTGAAGACATCAAAACTATAAAATAACACATGTGGAATCATGTAGTAACAAAACAAGTGTTACATATAAAATATATTTTAATTTGTTTACCATGTTTTTGGTTACTACATGATTCCATAGTTTTGATGTCTTCACTATTATTATACAATGTAGAAAATAGCAATAATAAAGACAAACCCTTAAATGGGTAGGTGTGTCCAAACTTTTGACTGGTACTCTATATTTCCACACTATGTTGTAATAATACTGTGAAATTGTGATAATGCCCTTTTTGTACAAGAGCAGTTTGAAAAGCCTGAAATTTCAGCCAGTTTTGGTGGAATAGAGTTTTGGCGTGCATGGAGACATCACCATTATTTAATAGACCAAGAAAGAAAGTTCCGAACCTCTCTGCCAATAACAGTTAGTTTTCAGTTCTCCCCTGCCCACTCAGACCACTCCCAGACAGTCCTAGCAAAAGTCTTGCTTGAGAAATTGCACTTAGCTAAGAATATATTTTTGTTTATTTTTGTACCATTTTATTTGAAAACAATCACAGTAAGGTACTTAATTTTTACCAGTAAATAATTTGATATTGAGATAAAAACGGCTGTATTGGACCTTTAATACAAAATAATGGCGCTTCATGCCTAATTATATGCCACGTGTATTTGTTTATGTCTGGTTTCATGACTTGACGCATGTAGTAACGTGCAATAATTCCTAAATAAAATATTACTGGGGTTTATATCTTGTAAAACGACTGGGGGGGGGATTTGTTCATTTAATTTCATGCTTGTTTTATTATTTAAACATCATTACATTATTCAAGTCACAAGTATGTTCCGAAGTTGATTCGTTTATTGATTACTTTGTCACTCTCTGGATGTCACCCTCTGAGTTTTATCACCAACTTGAAGGGGTGGTTTAGGATTCTTGTTTTATTTACATTTTTTTTATTTAACTAGGCAAGTCAGTTAAGAATAAATTATTATTTACAATGACGGCCTACCCCGGCCAAACCCTAACCCGACAACACTGGGGCAATTGTGCGCAGCCCTATGGGAGTCCCAATCATGGCCGGTTGTGATACAGCCTGGAATCGAATCAGGGTCTGTAGCACTGAGATGGAGTGCCTTAGACTGCTGCGCCCCTCGGGAGCCCAAAAGAAAAATAAGTAACCTCAGCCAGCTGGTTCTTGTCCTTCTACAACAGTTGATTCTGAAGCGTCTACATTTATATTGATGTAGTCTATATTTGGCCAATTCCTTTATTTTGTCATTGTAGGTCCACGATGCCCCACATAAATGGTTTAACAAATGTTTGAAATGGTATACTCACTGATCACATGGTCCTTGTCCACAGACTCGCAGTGACCTGTACAGATTGGAAACAATTTCATTTTATGTATGTATGCAGGCTGTGGTAGAGATGTAGTTATGACAGGCTGTGTGTGTGAGTTATGATAGAGAAGTTCCTACTGTAGTTGGGGAAGGCAAACACATAGGCCAATCCCAGGCCCCTTTTCTCAGCCAGGTCCTCAAACTTATCCAAGATGGCTTCTGAAAGGGTGTCCTTGGATCTGCCTGTAGAGAAAACACAACAGCCTCCTTGAAACATTCTCAGTGACTTCAACATGAATGTTTCTGTAATGGTTTACTGAATGTGGTTTGGTGAACCATATCTCCCAGAAGTAATGCCTAGGCTTTAGCTCTGCTGGCTAACAGAGTCTTTGTCGTGCTCAGAAGACCTGGCTTCAAACCGATATATTGTCCCATAGTGTTGGCTTGCATGTTGTTAGTACAGGGTATCAATCAGGTTGGCAGCATGCAAGCCGCAGACTGACCGTAGAGCTTCATGGTGAGCTGTCCCTGTTTCTGGTAGTAAAACACAGCGTAGGAGCTATAGTCTGACTCTCCAATCACTATATCAGTGTTCAGCAACGGTCTACTACCTACATGGAAAACAATAATAGTTAACAATAATAACACAGTAATATCAATAACTTTGACACAAGATCAAATTTGCACCTCATTCTCAACTAATGTCATTTGAATATGAACATGAATTCTCCTCTGGTGTTCCTTTGAAACACACATAGTAAATATATCACAGTGATTATTCCCAGACTATAACGTGTGATTTTGATAAGAGAATTTCCAATCCCAATGATAATAACAATCAATCAATAGCTCTGACAAATTCCCGAGGTTTGTAAGACCTATTATTATACCAGGGTATAATAATAATTAGTCAAAGACTCAGTTTATACAAAAGGTTAGCACAGTTTATTCAGAGAACGTTCCAAAGTCAAGAACACGAAACAATTCATTTTATACTGACTTCTCACGCCCACACATTCACACAGCCATACACACACACACACACACACACACACACACACACACACACACACACACACACACACACACACACACACACACACACACACACACACACACACACACACACACACACACACACACACACACACAGCCATACACACACACACACACACACACACAGCCATACACACACACACACACAGCCATACACACACACACAGCACACACACACACACACACACACACACACACACACACACACACACACACACACACACACACACACACACACACACACACACACACACACACACACACACACACACACACACACACACACATCCTGCTACCCAACCGCCAGAGCTTTGTGACCTTGTTCTTGACACGTACACCCTGTTCTCTCCCAAGCTCAGACAGTCTGTGTTTAAAATACCATAAAGACATATTGTTCTACCCTAATTCTGAACTAGGACCACACATTTATTGATTATGATTTTATACATTCTAATCAATTCCATACAATTATATGTTTCAGGGCGGAATATTCTAATCATTCAATTAGAAGACAATTCTCACCTATCAGATTTGCATACTCTGAATGAAAAGCCAATCAGTTTAGAGCAGTGGAATGTTGGTGACACGGGGTTCCAGCTGCAATTTTAAAGAGACAGCAGTGCTCTCAGAGATATAGTTGGAGGAGACTGCCGGGTGGAGGAGGAGAAGGCAGAGTGAAGAAGGGTGTCTATAGCAGTTAACAGGGCTGTAAGGCATGTCTCTGTGTGTGACAGGACTCTTACCATTGAGTACAAGGCATCCTGGGGTGGGGGTGATGGTGTACGCCTGCAGGATCTCCCAACACTGGTGGTTACTGGGGGGGGGGACGGGACAAAAATTTAAAGTTAGACAGATCAGCGGAGTTATCTACTCGGGTAGCTTTAACATTGCATAAGACTGTGAGTGTGTGTGTGTGTGTGTGTGAGGGGGGTTTGCAACTTGCACAACCAACTATTTCCTCTGGTTCAGCCAGATTAATTATATAACAAGTCAAAACAGGCATAACATGTTCAGTTCCCCAGTATAGCAACAATGTCTATAGAGCCAAGACTGTCTTTTTCAGGTAAAAAGTGTTGGTATCTGGCCCTTAACAGAGAGAACAGAGTGGCAGAATATCTGACCACCGTGACACCCAAAACAAAGAAAATCCTTGACTATGTACAGACTCAGTGAGCATAGCCTTGTTATTGAGAGAGCTAGCCATAGGCAGACCTGGCTCTCAACAGAAGACCGGCTATGTGACCACTGTCCACAAAATGAGGTGCAAACTGAGCCGCTTCCTAACCTCCTGACAAATGTTTGACCACATTAGAGAAACACATTTTCCACAGATCACACAGACCCATAAAGAATTTGAAAACAAATCAAATATTGATAAACTCCCATAGCTGTTAGGCAAAATATCACAGACATGTGGTAGTGCTAACAGAGAGAAAGGAGTGTAACTCACAGACATGTGGTAGTGCTAACAGAGAGAGAGAGGAGTAACTCACAGGCGTGTGGTAGTGCTAACAGACAAAGGATGGTAACTGACAGATATGTGGTAGTGCTAACAGAGAGAAAGGAGTGTCACTCACAGACGTGTGGTAGTGCTAACAGAGAGAGGACTGTAACTCACAGGCGTGTGGTAGTGCTAACAGAGAGAGAGGAGTGTAACTCACAGACGTGTGGTAGTGCTGACAGAGAGAGAGGAGTGTAACTCACAGACGTGTGATAGTGCTAACAGAGAGAGAGGAGTGTAACTCACAGACGTGTGGTAGTGCTAACAGAGAGAGGAGTGTAACTCACAGAAGTGTGGCAGTGTTAACAGAGAGAGAGGAGTGTAACTCACAGACGTGTGGTAGTGCTAACAGAGAGAGGACTGTAACTCACAGGCGTGTGGTAGTGCTAACAGAGAGAGAGGAGTGTAACTCACAGACGTGTGGTAGTGCTAACAGCGAGGGAGTGTAACTCACAGACGTGTGGTAGTGCTAACAGAGAGAGGAGTGTAACTCGCAGACATGTGGTAGTGCTGACAGAGAGAGGAGTGTAACTCACAGACGTGTGGTAGTGCTAACAGTAAAGGAGTGTAACTCACAGACGTGTGGTAGTGCTAACAGAGAGAGGAGTGTAACTCACAGACGTGTGGTAGTGCTAACAGAGAAGGAGTGTAACTCACAGACGTGTGGTAGTGCTAACAGAGTGAGGAGTGTAACTCACAGACATGTGGTAGTGCTAACAGAGAGAGAGGAGTGTAACTCACAGACGTGTGGTAGTGCTAACAGAGAGAAAGGAGTAACTCACAGACGTGCGGTAGTGCTAACAGACAAAGGAGTGTAACTCACAGACGTGTGGTAGTGCTAACAGAGAGAGGAGTGTAACTCACAGGCGTGTGGTAGTGCTAACAGAGATAAAGGAGTGTAACTCACAGACGTGTGGTAGTGCTAACAGAGAGAGGAGTGTAACTCACAGGCGTGTGGTAGTGCTAACAGAGAGAGGAGTGTAACTCACAGACGTGTGGTAGTGCTAACAGAGTGAGAGGAGTGTAACTCACAGGCGTGTGGTAGTGCTAACAGAGAGAGGAGTGTAACTCACAGGCGTGCGGTAGTGCTAACAGACAAAGGAGTGTAACTCACAGTCGTTTGGTAGTACTAACAGAGAGAGAGTGGAGTGTAACTCACAGGCGTGTGGTAGTGCTAACAGAGAGAGGAGTGTAACTCACAGGCGTGTGGTAGTGCTAACAGAGAGAGGAGTGTAACTCACAGTCGTTTGGTAGTACTAACAGAGAGAGGAGTGTAACACACAGACGTGTGGTAGTGCTAACAGAGAGAGGAGTGTAACTCACAGACGTGTGGTAGTGCTAACAGAGAGAGGAGTGTAACTCACAGACATGTGGTAGTGCTAACAGAGAGGGAGTGTAACTCACAGACATGTGGTAGTGCTAACAGAGAGGTAGTGTAACTCACAGACGTGTGGTAGTGCTAACAGACATGGAGTGTAACTCACAGGCGTGTGGTAGTGCTAATAGAGAGGAAGTGTAACTCACAGACGTGTGGCAGTGCTAACAGAGAGGGAGTGTAACTCACAGACGTGTGGTAGTGCTAACAGAGAGAAAGGAGTGTAACTCACAGACGTGTGGTAGTGCTAACAGACAGAGAGGAGTGTAACTCACAGGTGTGTGGTAGTGCTAACAGAGAGAGGAGTGTAACTCACAGACGTGTGGTAGTGCTAACAGAGAGGGAGTGTAACTCACAGACATGTGGTAGTGCTAACAGAGAGGGAGTGTAACTCACAGGCGTGTGGTAGTGCTAATAGAGAGGGAGTGTAACTCACAGACGTGTGGTAGTGCTAACAGAGAGGGAGTGTAACTCACAGACGTGTGGTAGTGCTAACAGAGAGAGGAGTGTAACTCACAGACGTGTGGTAGTGCTAACAGAGAGGGAGTGTAACTCACAGACGTGTGGTAGTGCTAACAGAGAAGGAGTGTAACTCACAGACGTGTGGTAGTGCTAACAGAGAGAGGAGTGTAACTCACAGACGTGTGGTAGTGCTAACAGCGAGGGAGTGTAACTCACAGACGTGTGGTAGTGCTAACAGAGTGAGGAGTGTAACTCACAGACGTGTGGTAGTGCTAACAGAGTGAGAGGAGTGTAACTCACAGGCGTGTGGTAGTGCTAACAGAGAGAGGAGTGTAACTCACAGGCGTGTGGTAGTGCTGACAGAGAGAGAGGAGTGTAACTCACAGGCGTGTGGTAGTGCTAACAGAGAGAGGAGTGTAACTCACAGGCGTGTGGTAGTGCTAACAGAGATAAAGGAGTGTAACTCACAGACGTGTGGTAGTGCTGACAGAGAGAGGAGTCTAACTCACAGACGTGTGGTAGTGCTAACAGAGAGGGAGTGTAACTCACAGGCGTGTGGTAGTGCTAATAGAGAGGGAGTGTAACTCACAGACGTGTGGTAGTGCTAACAGAGAGAGGAGTCTAACTCACAGACGTGTGGTAGTGCTAACAGAGAGAGGAGTGTAACTCACAGACGTGTGGTAGTGCTAACAGAGTGAGAGGAGTGTAACTCACAGGCGTGTGGTAGTGCTAACAGAGAGAGGAGTGTAACTCACAGGCGTGTTGTAGTGCTAACAGAGAGAGAGGAGTGTAACTCACAGTCGTTTGGTAGTACTAACAGAGAGAGAGAGGAGTGTAACTCACAGGCGTGTGGTAGTGCTAACAGAGAGAGGAGTGTAACTCACAGGCGTGTGGTAGTGCTAACAGAGAGAGGAGTGTAACTCACAGTCGTTTGGTAGTACTAACAGAGAGAGGAGTGTAACACACAGACGTGTGGTAGTGCTAACAGAGAGAGAGGAGTGTAACTCACAGACGTGTGGTAGTGCTAACAGAGAGAGGAGTGTAACTCACAGACGTGTGGTAGTGCTAACAGAGAGGGAGTGTAACTCACAGGCATGTGGTAGTGCTAACAGAGAGGGAGTGTAACTCACAGACGTGTGGTAGTGCTAACAGAGATGGAGTGTAACTCACAGGCGTGTGGTAGTGCTAATAGAGAGGAAGTGTAACTCACAGACGTGTGGCAGTGCTAACAGAGAGGGAGTGTAACTCACAGACGTGTGGTAGTGCTAACAGAGAGAAAGGAGTGTAACTCACAGACATGTGGTAGTGCTAACAGAGAGAGAGGAGTGTAACTCACAGGTGTGTGGTAGTGCTAACAGAGAGAGGAGTGTAACTCACAGACGTGTGGTAGTGCTAACAGAGAGGGAGTGTAACTCACAGACATGTGGTAGTGCTAACAGAGAGGGAGTGTAACTCACAGGCGTGTGGTAGTGCTAATAGAGAGGGAGTGTAACTCACAGACGTGTGGTAGTGCTAACAGAGAGGGAGTGTAACTCACAGACGTGTGGTAGTGCTAACAGAGAGAGGAGTGTAACTCACAGACGTGTGGTAGTGCTAACAGAGAGGGAGTGTAACTCACAGATGTGTGGTAGTGCTGACAGAGAGAGAGGAGTGTAACTCATAGACGTGTGGTAGTGCTGACAGAGAGAGGAGTGTAACTCACAGACGTGTGGTAGTGCTAACAGTAAAGGAGTGTAACTCACAGACGTGTGGTAGTGCTAACAGAGAGAGGAGTGTAACTCACAGACGTGTGGTAGTGCTAACAGAGAAGGAGTGTAACTCACAGACGTGTGGTAGTGCTAACAGAGTGAGGAGTGTAACTCACAGACATGTGGTAGTGCTAACAGAGAGAGAGGAGTGTAACTCACAGACGTGTGGTAGTGCTAACAGAGAGAAAGGAGTAACTCACAGACGTGCGGTAGTGCTAACAGACAAAGGAGTGTAACTCACAGACGTGTGGTAGTGCTGACAGAGAGAGAGGAGTGTAACTCACAGGCGTGTGGTAGTGCTAACAGAGAGAGGAGTGTAACTCACAGGCGTGTGGTAGTGCTAACAGAGATAAAGGAGTGTAACTCACAGACGTGTGGTAGTGCTAACAGAGAGAGGAGTGTAACTCACAGGCGTGTGGTAGTGCTAACAGAGAGAGGAGTGTAACTCACAGACGTGTGGTAGTGCTAACAGCGAGGGAGTGTAACTCACAGACGTGTGGTAGTGCTAACAGAGAGGGAGTGTAACTCACAGGCGTGTGGTAGTGCTAATAGAGAGAGGAGTGTAACTCACAGACGTGTGGTAGTGCTAACAGAGAGAGGAGTGTAACTCACAGACGTGTGGTAGTGCTAACAGAGTGAGGAGTGTAACTCACAGACGTGTGGTAGTGCTAACAGAGAGAGAGGAGTGTAACTCACAGACGTGTGGTAGTGCTAACAGAGAGGGAGTGTAACTCACAGACATGTGGTAGTGCTAACAGAGAGGGAGTGTAACTCACAGACGTGTGGTAGTGCTAACAGAGATGGAGTGTAACTCACAGGCGTGTGGTAGTGCTAATAGAGAGGAAGTGTAACTCACAGACATGTGGTAGTGCTAACAGAGAGGGAGTGTAACTCACAGACGTGTGGTAGTGCTAACAGAGAGAAAGGAGTGTAACTCACAGACGTGTGGTAGTGCTAACAGAGAGAGAGGAGTGTAACTCACAGGTGTGTGGTAGTGCTAACAGAGAGAGGAGTGTAACTCACAGACGTGTGGTAGTGCTAATAGAGAGGGAGTGTAACTCACAGACGTGTGGTAGTGCTAACAGAGAGGGAGTGTAACTCACAGACGTGTGGTAGTGCTAACAGAGAGAGGAGTGTAACTCACAGACGTGTGGTAGTGCTAACAGAGTGAGTATAACTCACAGATGTGTGGTAGTGCTGACAGAGAGAGAGGAGTGTAACTCACAGACGTGTGGTAGTGCTGACAGAGAGAGAGAGAGGAGTGTAACTCAAAGACGTGTGGTAGTGCTAACAGAGAGAGGAGTGTAACTCACAGGCGTGTGGTAGTGCTAACAGAGAGAGGAGTGTAACTCACAGACGTGTGGTAGTGCTAACAGAGTGAGAGGAGTGTAACTCACAGGCTTGTTGTAGTGCTAACAGAGAGAGGAGTGTAACTCACAGTCGTTTGGTAGTACTAACAGAGAGAGTGGAGTGTAACTCACAGGCGTGTGGTAGTGCTAAAGGAGAGAGGAGTGTAACTCACAGGCGTGTGGTAGTGCTAACAGAGAGAGGAGTGTAATTCACAGTCGTTTGGTAGTACTAACAGAGAGAGGAGTGTAACACACAGACGTGTGGTAGTGCTAACAGAGAGAGAGGAGTGTAACTCACAGACGTGTGGTAGTGCTAACAGAGAGAAAGGAGTAACTCACAGACGTGTGGTAGTGCTAACAGACAAAGGAGTGTAACTCACAGACGTGTGGTAGTGCTGACAGAGGGAGAGGAGTGTAACTCACAGACGTGTGATAGTGCTAACAGAGAGAGGAATGTAACTCACAGACGTGTGGTAGTGCTAACAGAGAGGGAGTGTAACTCACAGAAATGTGGTAGTGCTAACAGAGAGGGAGTGTAACTCACAGGCGTGTGGTAGTGCTAATAGAGAGGGAGTGTAACTCACAGACGTGTGGTAGTGCTAACAGAGGGAGTGTAACTCACAGACGTGTGGTAGTGCTAACAGAGAGAGGAGTGTAACTCACAGACGTGTGGTAGTGCTAACAGAGAGGGAGTGTAACTCACAGATGTGTGGTAGTGCTGACAGAGAGAGAGGAGTGTAACTCATAGACGTGTGGTAGTGCTGACAGAGAGAGGAGTGTAACTCACAGACGTGTGGTAGTGCTAACAGTAAAGGAGTGTAACTCACAGACGTGTGGTAGTGCTAACAGAGAGAGGAGTGTAACTCACAGACGTGTGGTAGTGCTAACAGAGAAGGAGTGTAACTCACAGACGTGTGGTAGTGCTAACAGAGTGAGGAGTGTAACTCACAGACATGTGGTAGTGCTAACAGAGAGAGAGGAGTGTAACTCACAGACGTGTGGTAGTGCTAACAGAGAGAAAGGAGTAACTCACAGACGTGCGGTAGTGCTAACAGACAAAGGAGTGTAACTCACAGACGTGTGGTAGTGCTGACAGAGAGAGAGGAGTGTAACTCACAGGCGTGTGGTAGTGCTAACAGAGAGAGGAGTGTAACTCACAGACGTGCGGTAGTGCTAACAGAGATAAAGGAGTGTAACTCACAGGCGTGTGGTAGTGCTAACAGAGAGAGGAGTGTAACTCACAGACGTGTGGTAGTGCTAACAGAGAGGAGTGTAACTCACAGACGTGTGGTAGTGCTAACAGAGAGGGAGTGTAACTCACAGGCGTGTGGTAGTGCTAATAGAGAGGGAGTGTAACTCACAGACGTGTGGTAGTGCTAACAGAGAGAGGAGTGTAACTCACAGACGTGTGGTAGTGCTAACAGAGTGAGGAGTGTAACTCACAGACGTGTGGTAGTGCTAACAGAGAGAGGAGTGTAACTCACAGACGTGTGGTAGTGCTAACAGAGAGGGAGTGTAACTCACAGACATGTGGTAGTGCTAACAGAGAGGGAGTGTAACTCACAGACGTGTGGTAGTGCTAACAGAGATGGAGTGTAACTCACATGCGTGTGGTAGTGCTAATAGAGAGGAAGTGTAACTCACAGACATGTGGTAGTGCTAACAGAGAGGGAGTGTAACTCACAGACGTGTGGTAGTGCTAACAGAGAGAAAGGAGTGTAACTCACAGACGTGTGGTAGTGCTAACAGAGAGAGAGGAGTGTAACTCACAGGTGTGTGGTAGTGCTAACAGAGAGAGGAGTGTAACTCACAGACGTGTGGTAGTGCTAATAGAGAGGGAGTGTAACTCACAGACGTGTGGTAGTGCTAACAGAGAGGGAGTGTAACTCACAGACGTGTGGTAGTGCTAACAGAGAGAGGAGTGTAACTCACAGACGTGTGGTAGTGCTAACAGAGTGAGTATAACTCACAGATGTGTGGTAGTGCTGACAGAGAGAGAGGAGTGTAACTCATAGACATGTGGTAGTGCTGACAGAGAGAGAGAGAGGAGTGTAACTCAAAGACGTGTGGTAGTGCTAACAGAGAGAGGAGTGTAACTCACAGGCGTGTGGTAGTGCTAACAGAGAGAGGAGTGTAACTCACAGACGTGTGGTAGTGCTAACAGAGTGAGAGGAGTGTAACTCACAGGCTTGTTGTAGTGCTAACAGAGAGAGGAGTGTAACTCACAGTCGTTTGGTAGTACTAACAGAGAGAGTGGAGTGTAACTCACAGGCGTGTGGTAGTGCTAAAGGAGAGAGGAGTGTAACTCACAGGCGTGTGGTAGTGCTAACAGAGAGAGGAGTGTAATTCACAGTCGTTTGGTAGTACTAACAGAGAGAGGAGTGTAACACACAGACGTGTGGTAGTGCTAACAGAGAGAGAGGAGTGTAACTCACAGACGTGTGGTAGTGCTAACAGAGAGAAAGGAGTAACTCACAGACGTGTGGTAGTGCTAACAGACAAAGGAGTGTAACTCACAGACGTGTGGTAGTGCTGACAGAGGGAGAGGAGTGTAACTCACAGACGTGTGATAGTGCTAACAGAGAGAGGAATGTAACTCACAGATGTGTGGAAGTACTAACAGAGAGAGGAGTGTAACTCACAGGCGTGTGGTAGTGCTAACAGAGAGGGAGTGTAACTCACAGACGTGTGGTAGTGCTATCAGAGAGAGATGAGTGTAACTCACAGACGTGTGGTAGTGCTAACAGCGAGGGAGTGTAACTCACAGACGTGTGGTAGTGCTAACAGAGAGAGGAGTGTAACTCACAGACGTGTGGTAGTGCTGACAGAGAGAGGAGTGTAACTCACAGATGTGTGGTAGTGCTAACTAACAGAGAGAGAGGAGTGTAACTCACAGACGTGTGGTAGTACAAACAGAGAGAGAGGAGAGTAACTCACAGACGTGTGGTAGTGCTAACAGAGAGGGAGTGTAACTCACAGACGTGTAGTAGTGCTAACAGAGAGAGGAGTGTACCTCACAGACGTGTGGTAGTGCTGACAGAGAGAGAGGAGTGTAACTCACAGGCGTGTGGTAGTGCTAACAGAGAGAGGAGTGTAACTCACAGGCGTGTGGTAGTGCTAACAGAGATAAAGGAGTGTAACTCACAGACGTGTGGTAGTGCTGACAGAGAGAGGAGTCTAACTCACAGACGTGTGGTAGTGCTAACAGAGAGAGGAGTGTAACTCACAGGCGTGTGGTAGTGCTAACAGAGAGAGGAGTGTAACTCACAGACGTGTGGTAGTGCTAACAGAGAGAGGAGTGTAACTCACAGACGTGTGGTAGTGCTAACAGAGAAGGAGTGTAACTCACAGACAAGCGGTAGTGCTAACAGAGAGGGAGTGTAACTCACAGACGTGTGGTAGTGCTAACAGAGATGGAGTGTAACTCACAGGCGTGTGGTAGTGCTAATAGAGAGGAAGTGTAACTCACAGACGTGTGGTAGTGCTAACAGAGAGGGAGTGTAACTCACAGACTTGTGGTAGTGCTAACAGAGAGAAAGGAGTGTAACTCACAGACGTGTGGTAGTGCTAACAGAGAGAGAGGAGTGTAACTCACAGGCGTGTGTTAGTGCTAACAGAGAGAGGAGTGTAACTCACAGACGTGTGGTAGTGCTAACAGAGTGAGAGGAGTGTAACTCACAGGCGTGTGGTAGTGCTAACAGAGAGAGGAGTGTAACTCACAGGCGTGTTGTAGTGCTAACAGAGAGAGGAGTGTAACTCACAGTCGTTTGGTAGTACTAACAGAGAGAGAGTGGAGTGTAACTCACAGGCGTGTGGTAGTGCTAACAGAGAGAGGAGTGTAACTCACAGGCGTGTGGTAGTGCTAACAGAGAGAGGAGTGTAACTCACAGTCGTTTGGTAGTACTAACAGAGAGAGGAGTGTAACACACAGACGTGTGGTAGTGCTAACAGAGAGAGAGGAGTGTAACTCACAGACGTGTGGTAGTGCTAACAGAGAGAGGAGTTTAACTCACAGACGTGTGGTAGTGCTAACAGAGAGGGAGTGTAACTCACAGACATGTGGTAGTGCTAACAGAGAGGGAGTGTAACTCACAGACGTGTGGTAGTGCTAACAGAGATGGAGTGTAACTCACAGGCGTGTGGTAGTGCTAATAGAGAGGAAGTGTAACTCACAGACGTGTGGTAGTGCTAACAGAGAGGGAGTGTAACTCACAGACGTGTGGTAGTGCTAACAGAGAGAGAGGAGTGTAACTCACAGGTGTGTGGTAGTGCTAACAGAGAGAGGAGTGTAACTCACAGACGTGTGGTAGTGCTAACAGAGAGGGAGTGTAACTCACAGACATGTGGTAGTGCTAACAGAGAGGGAGTGTAACTCACAGACGTGTGGTAGTGCTAACAGAGAGGGAGTGTAACTCACAGGCGTGTGGTAGTGCTAATAGAGAGGGAGTGTAACTCACAGACGTGTGGTAGTGCTAACAGAGAGGGAGTGTAACTCACAGACGTGTGGTAGTGCTAACAGAGAGAGGAGTGTAACTCACAGACGTGTGGTAGTGCTAACAGAGTGAGGAGTGTAACTCACAGACGTGTGGTAGTGCTAACAGAGAGAGAGGAGTGTAACTCACAGACGTGTGGTACTGCTAACAGAGAGAAAGGAGTAACTCACAGACGTGTGGTAGTGCTAACAGACAAAGGAGTGTAACTCACAGACGTGTGGTTGTGCTGACAGAGGGAGAGGAGTGTAACTCACAGACGTGTGGTAGTGCTAACAGAGAGAGGCGTGTAACTCACAGACGTGTGGTATTGCTAACAGAGAGGGAGTGTAACTCACAGACATGTGGTAGTGCTAACAGAGAGGGAGTGTAACTCACAGACGTGTGGTAGTGCTAACAGAGATGGAGTGTAACTCACAGGCGTGTGGTAGTGCTAACAGAGTGAGGAGTGTAACTCACAGACGTGTGGTAGTGCTAACAGAGAGAGAGGAGTGTAACTCACAGACGTGTGGTAGTGCTAACAGAGAGAAAGGAGTGTAACTCACAGACGTGTGGTAGTGCTAACAGACAAAGGAGTGTAACTCACAGACGTGTGGTTGTGCTGACAGAGGGAGAGGAGTGTAACTCACAGACGTGTGGTAGTGCTAACAGAGAGAGGAGTGTAACTCACAGACGTGTGGTAGTGCTAACAGAGAGGGAGTGTAACTCACAGACATGTGGTAGTGCTAACAGAGAGGGAGTGTAACTCACAGACGTGTGGTAGTGCTAACAGAGATGGAGTGTAACTCACAGGCGTGTGGTAGTGCTAATAGAGAGGAAGTGTAACTCACAGACGTGTGGTAGTGCTAACAGAGAGAAAGGAGTGTAACTCACAGGCGTGTGGTAGTGCTAACAGAGATAAAGGAGTGTAACTCACAGACGTGTGGTAGTGCTGACAGAGAGAGGAGTCTAACTCACAGACGTGTGGTAGTGCTAACAGAGAGAGGAGTGTAACTCACAGGCGTGTGGTAGTGCTAACAGAGAGAGGAGTGTAACTCACAGACGTGTGGTAGTGCTAACAGAGAGGAGTGTAACTCACAGACGTGTGGTAGTGCTAACAGAGAAGGAGTGTAACTCACAGACAAGCGTGTAGTGCTAACAGAGAGGGAGTGTAACTCACAGACGTGTGGTAGTGCTAACAGAGATGGAGTGTAACTCACAGGCGTGTGGTAGTGCTAACAGAGAGGAAGTGTAACTCACAGACGTGTGGTAGTGCTAACAGAGAGGGAGTGTAACTCACAGACTTGTGGTAGTGCTAACAGAGAGAAAGGAGTGTAACTCACAGACGTGTGGTAGTGCTAACAGAGAGAGGAGTGTAACTCACAGGCGTGTGTTAGTGCTAACAGAGAGAGGAGTGTAACTCACAGACGTGTGGTAGTGCTAACAGAGTGAGAGGAGTGTAACTCACAGGCGTGTGGTAGTGCTAACAGAGAGAGGAGTGTAACTCACAGACGTGCGGTAGTGCTAACAGACAAAGGAGTGTAACTCACAGTCGTTTGGTAGTACTAACAGAGAGAGAGTGGAGTGTAACTCACAGGCGTGTGGTAGTGCTAACAGAGAGAGGAGTGTAACTCACAGGCGTGTGGTAGTGCTAACAGAGAGAGGAGTGTAACTCACAGTCGTTTGGTAGTACTAACAGAGAGAGGAGTGTAACACACAGACGTGTGGTAGTGCTAACAGAGAGAGAGGAGTGTAACTCACAGACGTGTGGTAGTGCTAACAGAGAGAGGAGTTTAACTCACAGACGTGTGGTAGTGCTAACAGAGAGGGAGTGTAACTCACAGACATGTGGTAGTGCTAACAGAGAGGGAGTGTAACTCACAGACGTGTGGTAGTGCTAACAGAGATGGAGTGTAACTCACAGGCGTGTGGTAGTGCTAATAGAGAGGAAGTGTAACTCACAGACGTGTGGTAGTGCTAACAGAGAGGGAGTGTAACTCACAGACGTGTGGTAGTGCTAACAGAGAGAGAGGAGTGTAACTCACAGGTGTGTGGTAGTGCTAACAGAGAGAGGAGTGTAACTCACAGACGTGTGGTAGTGCTAACAGAGAGGGAGTGTAACTCACAGACATGTGGTAGTGCTAACAGAGAGGGAGTGTAACTCACAGACGTGTGGTAGTGCTAACAGAGAGGGAGTGTAACTCACAGGCGTGTGGTAGTGCTAACAGAGAGGGAGTGTAACTCACAGACGTGTGGTAGTGCTAACAGAGAGGGAGTGTAACTCACAGACGTGTGGTAGTGCTAACAGAGAGAGGAGTGTAACTCACAGACGTGTGGTAGTGCTAACAGAGAGAGGAGTGTAACTCACAGACGTGTGGTAGTGCTAACAGAGAGAGAGGAGTGTAACTCACAGACGTGTGGTACTGCTAACAGAGAGAAAGGAGTGTAACTCACAGACGTGTGGTAGTGCTAACAGACAAAGGAGTGTAACTCACAGACGTGTGGTTGTGCTGACAGAGGGAGAGGAGTGTAACTCACAGACGTGTGGTAGTGCTAACAGAGAGAGGGGTGTAACTCACAGACGTGTGGTAGTGCTAACAGAGAGGGAGTGTAACTCACAGACATGTGGTAGTGCTAACAGAGAGGGAGTGTAACTCACAGACGTGTGGTAGTGCTAACAGAGATGGAGTGTAACTCACAGGCGTGTGGTAGTGCTAACAGAGAGGAAGTGTAACTCACAGACGTGTGGTAGTGCTAACAGAGAGAAAGGAGTGTAACTCACAGACGTGTGGTAGTGCTAACAGAGAGAGAGGAGTGTAACTCACAGGTGTGTGGTAGTGCTAACAGAGAGAGGAGTGTAACTCACAGACGTGTGGTAGTGCTAACAGAGAGGGAGTGTAACTCACAGACATGTGGTAGTGCTAACAGAGAGGGAGTGTAACTCACAGACTTGTGGTAGTGCTAACAGAGAGGGAGTGTAACTCACAGGCGTGTGGTAGTGCTAATAGAGAGGGAGTGTAACTCACAGACGTGTGGTAGTGCTAACAGAGAGAGGAGTGTAACTCACAGACGTGTGGTAGTGCTAACAGAGTGAGGAGTGTAACTCACAGACGTGTGGTAGTGCTAACAGAGAGAGGAGTGCTAACAGAGAGAGAGGAGTGTAACTCACAGACGTGTGGTAGTGCTAACAGAGAGGGAGTGTAACTCACAGACATGTGGTAGTGCTAACAGAGAGGAGTGTAACTCACAGACGTGTGGTAGTGCTAACAGAGATGGAGTGTAACTCACAGGCGTGTGGTAGTGCTAACAGAGAGGAGGAGTGTAACTCACAGACGTGTGGTAGTGCTAACAGAGAGGAGTGTAACTCACAGACGTGTGGTAGTGCTAACACAGAGAGAGGAGTGTAACTCACAGGCGTGTGGTAGTGCTAACAGAGAGAGGAGTGTAACTCACAGACGTGTGGTAGTGCTAACAGAGTGAGAGGAGTGTAACTCACAGGCGTGTGGTAGTGCTAACAGAGAGAGGAGTGTAACTCACAGGCGTGTGGTAGTGCTAACAGAGAGAGGAGTGTAACTCACAGTCGTTGGTAGTACTAACAGAGAGAGGAGTGTAACTCACAGACGTGTGGTAGTGCTAACAGAGAGAGAGGAGTGTAACTCACAGACGTGTGGTAGTGCTAACAGAGAGAGGAGTGTAACTCACAGACGTGTGGTAGTGCTAACAGAGAGGGAGTGTAACTCACAGACGTGTGGTAGTGCTAACAGAGAGGGAGTGTAACTCACAGACGTGTGGTAGTGCTAACAGAGATGGAGTGTAACTCACAGGCGTGTGGTAGTGCTAACTAGAGAGGAAGTGTAACTCACAGACGTGTGGTAGTGCTAACAGAGAGGGAGTGTAACTCACAGACGTGTGGTAGTGCTAACAGAGAGAGAGGAGTGTAACTCACAGGTGTGTGGTAGTGCTAACAGAGAGAGGAGTGTAACTCACAGACGTGTGGTAGTGCTAACAGAGAGGGAGTGTAACTCACAGACATGTGGTAGTGCTAACAGAGAGGGAGTGTAACTCACAGACGTGTGGTAGTGCTAACAGAGAGGGAGTGTAACTCACAGGCGTGTGGTAGTGCTAACAGAGAGGGAGTGTAACTCACAGACGTGTGGTAGTGCTAACAGAGAGGGAGTGTAACTCACAGACGTGTGGTAGTGCTAACAGAGAGAGGAGTGTAACTCACAGACGTGTGGTAGTGCTAACAGAGTGAGGAGTGTAACTCACAGACGTGTGGTAGTGCTAACAGAGAGAGAGGAGTGTAACTCACAGACGTGTGGTACTGCTAACAGAGAGAAAGGAGTAACTCACAGACGTGTGGTAGTGCTAACAGACAAAGGAGTGTAACTCACAGACGTGTGGTAGTGCTGACAGAGGGAGAGGAGTGTAACTCACAGACGTGTGGTAGTGCTAACAGAGAGAGGCGTGTAACTCACAGACGTGTGGTATTGCTAACAGAGAGGGAGTGTAACTCACAGACGTGTGGTAGTGCTAACAGAGAGGGAGTGTAACTCACAGACGTGTGGTAGTGCTAACAGAGATGGAGTGTAACTCACAGGCGTGTGGTAGTGCTACAGAGAGAGGAAGTGTAACTCACAGACGTGTGGTAGTGCTAACAGAGAGAAAGGAGTGTAACTCACAGACGTGTGGTAGTGCTAACAGAGAGAGAGGAGTGTAACTCACAGGTGTGTGGTAGTGCTAACAGAGAGAGGAGTGTAACTCACAGACGTGTGGTAGTGCTAACAGAGAGGGAGTGTAACTCACAGACGTGTGGTAGTGCTAACAGAGAGGGAGTGTAACTCACAGACGTGTGGTAGTGCTAACAGAGAGGGAGTGTAACTCACAGGCGTGTGGTAGTGCTAATAGAGAGGGAGTGTAACTCACAGACGTGTGGTAGTGCTAACAGAGAGAGGAGTGTAACTCACAGACGTGTGGTAGTGCTAACAGAGTGAGGAGTGTAACTCACAGACGTGTGGTAGTGCTAACAGAGAGAGAGGAGTGTAACTCACAGACGTGTGGTAGTGCTAACAGAGAGGGAGTGTAACTCACAGACATGTGGTAGTGCTAACAGAGAGAAAGGAGTGTAACTCACAGACGTGTGGTAGTGCTAACAGAGAGGGAGTGTAACTCACAGACGTGTGGTAGTGCTAACAGAGAGAGAGGAGTGTAACTCACAGACGTGTGGTAGTGCTAACAGAGAGGGAGTGTAACTCACAGACGTGTGGTAGTGCTAACAGAGAGAGGAGTGTAACTCACAGGCGTGTGGTAGTGCTAACAGAGAGAGGAGTGTAACTCACAGACGTGTGGTAGTGCTAACAGAGTGAGAGGAGTGTAACTCACAGGCGTGTGGTAGTGCTAACAGAGAGAGGAGTGTAACTCACAGGCGTGTTGTAGTGCTAACAGAGAGAGGAGTGTAACTCACAGTCGTGTTTGGTAGTACTAACAGAGAGAGAGTGGAGTGTAACTCACAGGCGTGTGGTAGTGCTAACAGAGAGAGGAGTGTAACTCACAGGCGTGTGGTAGTGCTAACAGAGAGAGGAGTGTAACTCACAGTCGTTTGGTAGTACTAACAGAGAGAGGAGTGTAACACACAGACGTGTGGTAGTGCTAACAGAGAGAGAGGAGTGTAACTCACAGACGTGTGGTAGTGCTAACAGAGAGAGGAGTGTAACTCACAGACGTGTGGTAGTGCTAACAGAGAGGGAGTGTAACTCACAGACATGTGTGGTAGTGCTAACAGAGAGGGAGTGTAACTCACAGACGTGTGGTAGTGCTAACAGAGATGGAGTGTAACTCACAGGCGTGTGGTAGTGCTAACAGAGAGGAAGTGTAACTCACAGACGTGTGGTAGTGCTAACAGAGAGGGAGTGTAACTCACAGACGTGTGGTAGTGCTAACAGAGAGAGAGGAGTGTAACTCACAGGTGTGTGGTAGTGCTAACAGAGAGAGGAGTGTAACTCACAGACGTGTGGTAGTGCTAACAGAGAGGGAGTGTAACTCACAGACATGTGGTAGTGCTAACAGAGAGGGAGTGTAACTCACAGACGTGTGGTAGTGCTAACAGAGAGGGAGTGTAACTCACAGGCGTGTGGTAGTGCTAATAGAGAGGGAGTGTAACTCACAGACGTGTGGTAGTGCTAACAGAGAGGGAGTGTAACTCACAGACGTGTGGTAGTGCTAACAGAGAGAGGAGTGTAACTCACAGACGTGTGGTAGTGCTAACAGAGTGAGGAGTGTAACTCACAGACGTGTGGTAGTGCTAACAGAGAGAGGAGTGTAACTCACAGACGTGTGGTACTGCTAACAGAGAGAAAGGAGTGTAACTCACAGACGTGTGGTAGTGCTAACAGACAAAGGAGTGTAACTCACAGACGTGTGGTTGTGCTGACAGAGGGAGAGGAGTGTAACTCACAGACGTGTGGTAGTGCTAACAGAGAGAGGAGTGTAACTCACAGACGTGTGGTAGTGCTAACAGAGAGGGAGTGTAACTCACAGACATGTGGTAGTGCTAACAGAGAGGGAGTGTAACTCACAGACGTGTGGTAGTGCTAACAGAGATGGAGTGTAACTCACAGGCGTGTGGTAGTGCTAACAGAGAGGAAGTGTAACTCACAGACGTGTGGTAGTGCTAACAGAGAGAAAGGAGTGTAACTCACAGACGTGTGGTAGTGCTAACAGAGAGAGAGGAGTGTAACT
Source organism: Oncorhynchus tshawytscha (assembly GCF_018296145.1). Lineage (NCBI taxonomy): Eukaryota > Metazoa > Chordata > Actinopteri > Salmoniformes > Salmonidae > Oncorhynchus > Oncorhynchus tshawytscha. Next base: position 18,057,570 of record NC_056444.1, read on the forward strand.
CACAGGTGTGTGGTAGTGCTAACAGAGAGAGGAGTGTAACTCACAGACGTGTGGTAGTGCTAACAGAGAGGGAGTGTAACTCACAGACATGTGGTAGTGCTAACAGAGAGGGAGTGTAACTCACAGTGTAACTTGTGGTAGTGCTAACAGAGAGGGAGTGTAACTCACAGGCGTGTGGTAGTGCTAATAGAGAGGGAGTGTAACTCACAGACGTGTGGTAGTGCTAACAGAGAGAGGAGTGTAACTCACAGACGTGTGGTAGTGCTAACAGAGTGAGGAGTGTAACTCACAGACGTGTGGTAGTGCTAACAGAGAGAGGAGTGTAACTCACAGACGTGTGGTAGTGCTAACAGAGAGGGAGTGTAACTCACAGACATGTGGTAGTGCTAACAGAGAGGGAGTGTAACTCACAGACGTGTGGTAGTGCTAACAGAGATGGAGTGTAACTCACAGGCGTGTGGTAGTGCTAATAGAGAGGAAGTGTAACTCACAGACGTGTGGTAGTGCTAACAGAGAGGGAGTGTAACTCACAGACGTGTGGTAGTGCTAACAGAGAGAAAGGAGTGTAACTCACAGACGTGTGGTAGTGCTAACAGAGAGAGAGGAGTGTAACTCACAGGTGTGTGGTAGTGCTAACAGAGAGAGGAGTGTAACTCACAGACGTGTGGTAGTGCTAACAGAGGGGGAGTGTAACTCACAGACATGTGGTAGTGCTAACAGAGAGGGAGTGTAACTCACAGACGTGTGGTAGTGCTAACAGAGAGGGAGTGTAACTCACAGACGTGTGGTAGTGCTAACAGAGAGAGGAGTGTAACTCACAGACGTGTGGTAGTGCTAACAGAGTGAGTGTAACTCACAGATGTGTGGTAGTGCTGACAGAGAGAGAGGAGTGTAACTCATAGACGTGTGGTAGTGCTGACAGAGAGAGAGGAGTGTAACTCAAAGGTGTGTGGTAGTGCTAACAGAGAGAGGAGTGTAACTCACAGGCGTGTGGTAGTGCTAACAGAGAGAGGAGTGTAACTCACAGACGTGTGGTAGTGCTAACAGAGTGAGAGGAGTGTAACTCACAGGCGTGTGGTAGTGCTAACAGAGAGAGGAGTGTAACTCACAGGCGTGTTGTAGTGCTAACAGAGAGAGAGGAGTGTAACTCAAAGGTGTGTGGTAGTGCTAACAGAGAGAGGAGTGTAACACACAGACGTGTGGTAGTGCTAACAGAGAGAGAGGAGTGTAACTCACAGACGTGTGGTAGTGCTAACAGAGAGAGGAGTGTAACTCACAGACGTGTGGTAGTGCTAACAGAGAGGGAGTGTAACTCACAGACATGTGGTAGTGCTAACAGTGAGGGAGTGTAACTCACAGACGTGTGGTAGTGCTAACAGAGATGGAGTGTAACTCACAGGCGTGTGGTAGTGCTAACAGAGAGGAAGTGTAACTCACAGACGTGTGGTAGTGCTAACAGAGAGGGAGTGTAACTCACAGACGTGTGGTAGTGCTAACAGAGAGAAAGGAGTGTAACTCACAGACGTGTGGTAGTGCTAACAGAGAGAGAGGAGTGTAACTCAAAGGTGTGTGGTAGTGCTAACAGAGAGAGGAGTGTAACTCACAGACGTGTGGTAGTGCTAACAGAGAGGGAGTGTAACTCACAGACATGTGGTAGTGCTAACAGAGAGGGAGTGTAACTCACAGACGTGTGGTAGTACTAACAGAGAGGGAGTGTAACTCACAGGTGTGTGGTAGTGCTAATAGAGAGGGAGTGTAACTCACAGGTGTGTGGTAGTGCTAATAGAGAGGGAGTGTAACTCACAGACGTGTGGTAGTGCTAACAGAGAGGGAGTGTAACTCACAGACGTGTGGTAGTGCTAACAGAGAGAGGAGTGTAACTCACAGACGTGTGGTAGTGCTAACAGAGAGGGAGTGTAACTCACAGATGTGTGGTAGTGCTGACAGAGAGAGAGGAGTGTAACTCATAGACGTGTGGTAGTGCTAACAGAGAGGGAGTGTAACTCACAGTTGTGTGGTAGTGCTAACAGAGAGAGGAGTGTAACTCACAGACGTGTGGTAGTGCTAACAGAGAGAAAGGAGTAACTCACAGACGTGTGGTAGTGCTAACAGACAAAGGAGTGTAACTCACAGACGTGTGGTAGTGCTGACAGAGGGAGAGGAGTGTAACTCACAGATGTGTGGTAGTGCTAACAGAGAGAGAGGATTGTAACTCACAGACGTGTGATAGTGCTAACAGACAGAGGAGTGTAACTCACAGATGTGTGGTAGTGCTAACAGAGAGAGAGGAGTGTAACTCACAGACGTGTGGTAGTGCTGACAGAGAGAGTAGTGTAACTCACAGACGTGTGGTAGTGCTAACTAACATAGAGAGAGGAGTGTAACTCACAGGTGTGTGGTAGTGCTAACAGAGAGAGGAGTGTAACTCACAGACGTGTGGTAGTGCTAACAGAGAGGGAGTGTAACTCACAGACGTGTGGTAGTGCTAACAGAGAGAGGAGTGTAACTCACAGACGTGTGGTAGTGCTAACAGAGAGAGGAGTGTAACTCACAGACGTGTGGTAGTGCTAACAGAGAGGGAGTGTAACTCACAGACATGTGGTAGTGCTAACAGAGAGGGAGTGTAACTCACAGACGTGTGGTAGTGCTAACAGAGATGGAGTGTAACTCACAGGCGTGTGGTAGTGCTAATAGAGAGGAAGTGTAACTCACAGACGTGTGGTAGTGCTAACAGAGAGGGAGTGTAACTCACAGACGTGTGGTAGTGCTAACAGAGAGAAAGGAGTGTAACTCACAGACGTGTGGTAGTGCTAACAGAGAGAGAGGAGTGTAACTCACAGGTGTGTGGTAGTGCTAACAGAGAGAGGAGTGTAACTCACAGACGTGTGGTAGTGCTAACAGAGGGGAGTGTAACTCACAGACATGTGGTAGTGCTAACAGAGAGGGAGTGTAACTCACAGACGTGTGGTAGTGCTAACAGAGAGGGAGTGTAACTCACAGACGTGTGGTAGTGCTAACAGAGAGAGGAGTGTAACTCACAGACGTGTGGTAGTGCTAACAGAGTGAGTGTAACTCACAGATGTGTGGTAGTGCTGACAGAGAGAGAGGAGTGTAACTCACAGACGTGTGGTAGTGCTGACAGAGAGAGGAGTGTAACTCAAAGGTGTGTGGTAGTGCTAACAGAGAGAGGAGTGTAACTCACAGGCGTGTGGTAGTGCTAACAGAGAGAGGAGTGTAACTCACAGGCGTGTTGTAGTGCTAACAGAGAGAGGAGTGTAACTCACAGTCGTTTGGTAGTACTAACAGAGAGAGGAGTGTAACTCACAGGCGTGTGGTAGTGCTAACAGAGAGAGGAGTGTAACTCACAGGCGTGTGGTAGTGCTAACAGAGAGAGGAGTGTAACTCACAGTCGTTTGGTAGTACTAACAGAGAGAGGAGTGTAACTCACAGACGTGTGGTAGTGCTAACAGAGAGAGAGGAGTGTAACTCACAGACGTGTGGTAGTGCTAACAGAGAGAGGAGTGTAACTCACAGACGTGTGGTAGTGCTAACAGAGAGAGGAGTGTAACTCACAGACGTGTGGTAGTGCTAACAGAGAGAGGAGTGTAACTCACAGACGTGTGGTAGTGCTAACAGAGAGAGGAGTGTAACTCACAGACGTGTGGTAGTGCTAACAGAGAGAGGAGTGTAACTCACAGACAGATGTGGTAGTGCTAACAGAGAGGGAGTGTAACTCACAGACGTGTGGTAGTGCTAACAGAGATGGAGTGTAACTCACAGGCGTGTGGTAGTGCTAATAGAGAGGAAGTGTAACTCACAGACGTGTGGTAGTGCTAACAGAGAGGGAGTGTAACTCACAGACGTGTGGTAGTGCTAACAGAGAGAAAGGAGTGTAACTCACAGACGTGTGGTAGTGCTAACAGAGAGAAAGGAGTGTAACTCACAGACGTGTGGTAGTGCTAACAGAAAGAAAGGAGTGTAACTCACAGACGTGTTGTAGTGCTAACAGAGAGAGGAGTGTAACTCACAGGCGTGTGGTAGTGCTAACAGAGAGAGGAGTGTAACTCACAGACGTGTGGTAGTGCTAACAGCGAGGGAGTGTAACTCACAAACGTGTGGTAGTGCTAACAGAGAGAGGAGTGTAACTCACAGACGTGTGGTAGTGCTGACAGAGAGAGGAGTGTAACTCACAGACGTGTGGTAGTGCTAACAGTAAAGGAGTGTAACTCACAGACGTGTGGTAGTGCTAACAGAGTGAGGAGTGTAACTCACAGACGTGTGGTAGTGCTAACAGAGGGAGAGGAGTGTAACTCACAGACGTGTGATAGTGCTAACAGAGAGAGGAGTGTGACTCACAGATGTGTGGAAGTACTAACAGAGAGAGGAGTGTAACTCACAGGCGTGTGGTAGTGCTAACAGAGAGGGAGTGTAACTCACAGATGTGTGGTAGTGCTAACAGAGAGAGAGGAGTGTAACTCACAGACGTGTGGTAGTGCTAACAGCGAGGGAGTGTAACTCACAGATGTGTGGTAGTGCTAACAGAGAGAGGAGTGTAACTCACAGACGTGTGGTAGTGCTGACAGAGAGAGGAGTGTAACTCACAGACGTGTGGTAGTGCTAACTAACAGAGAGAGAGGAGTGTAACTCACAGACGTGTGGTAGTACTAACAGAGAGAGAGGAGAGTAACTCACAGACGTGTGGTAGTGCTAACAGAGAGGGAGTGTAACTCACAGACGTGTAGTAGTGCTAACAGAGAGAGGAGTGTACCTCACAGACGTGTGGTAGTGCTGACAGAGAGAGAGGAGTGTAACTCACAGGCGTGTGGTAGTGCTAACAGAGAGAGGAGTGTAACTCACAGGCGTGTGGTAGTGCTAACAGAGATAAAGGAGTGTAACTCACAGACGTGTGGTAGTGCTGACAGAGAGAGGAGTCTAACTCACAGACGTGTGGTAGTGCTAACAGAGAGAGGAGTGTAACTCACAGGCGTGTGGTAGTGCTAACAGAGAGAGGAGTGTAACTCACAGACGTGTGGTAGTGCTAACAGAGTGAGAGGAGTGTAACTCACAGGCGTGTGGTAGTGCTAACAGAGAGAGGAGTGTAACTCACAGGCGTGTTGTAGTGCTAACAGAGAGAGGAGTGTAACTCACAGTCGTTTGGTAGTACTAACAGAGAGAGAGGAGTGTAACTCACAGGCGTGTGGTAGTGCTAACAGAGAGAGGAGTGTAACTCACAGGCGTGTGGTAGTGCTAACAGAGAGAGGAGTGTAACTCACAGTCGTTTGGTAGTACTAACAGAGAGAGGAGTGTAACACACAGACGTGTGGTAGTGCTAACAGAGAGAGAGGAGTGTAACTCACAGACGTGTGGTAGTGCTAACAGAGAGAGGAGTGTAACTCACAGACGTGTGGTAGTGCTAACAGAGAGAGGAGTGTAACTCACAGACGTGTGGTAGTGCTAACAGAGAGAGGAGTGTAACTCACAGACGTGTGGTAGTGCTAACAGAGAGAGGAGTGTAACTCACAGACGTGTGGTAGTGCTAACAGAGAGAGGAGTGTAACTCACAGACATGTGGTAGTGCTAACAGAGAGGGAGTGTAACTCACAGACGTGTGGTAGTGCTAACAGAGATGGAGTGTAACTCACAGGCGTGTGGTAGTGCTAATAGAGAGGAAGTGTAACTCACAGACGTGTGGTAGTGCTAACAGAGAGGGAGTGTAACTCACAGACGTGTGGTAGTGCTAACAGAGAGAAAGGAGTGTAACTCACAGACGTGTGGTAGTGCTAACAGAGAGAAAGGAGTGTAACTCACAGACGTGTGGTAGTGCTAACAGAAAGAAAGGAGTGTAACTCACAGACGTGTTGTAGTGCTAACAGAGAGAGGAGTGTAACTCACAGGCGTGTGGTAGTGCTAACAGAGAGAGGAGTGTAACTCACAGACGTGTGGTAGTGCTAACAGCGAGGGAGTGTAACTCACAAACGTGTGGTAGTGCTAACAGAGAGAGGAGTGTAACTCACAGACGTGTGGTAGTGCTGACAGAGAGAGGAGTGTAACTCACAGACGTGTGGTAGTGCTAACAGTAAAGGAGTGTAACTCACAGACGTGTGGTAGTGCTAACAGAGTGAGGAGTGTAACTCACAGACGTGTGGTAGTGCTAACAGAGGGAGAGGAGTGTAACTCACAGACGTGTGATAGTGCTAACAGAGAGAGGAGTGTGACTCACAGATGTGTGGAAGTACTAACAGAGAGAGGAGTGTAACTCACAGGCGTGTGGTAGTGCTAACAGAGAGGGAGTGTAACTCACAGATGTGTGGTAGTGCTAACAGAGAGAGGAGTGTAACTCACAGACGTGGTAGTGCTAACAGCGAGGGAGTGTAACTCACAGATGTGTGGTAGTGCTAACAGAGAGAGGAGTGTAACTCACAGACGTGTGGTAGTGCTGACAGAGAGAGGAGTGTAACTCACAGACGTGTGGTAGTGCTAACAGAGAGAGAGGAGTGTAACTCACAGACGTGTGGTAGTGCTAACAGAGAGAGAGGAGTGTAACTCACAGACGTGTGGTAGTGCTAACAGAGAGGGAGTGTAACTCACAGACGTGTGGTAGTGCTAACAGAGTGAGAGGAGTGTAACTCACAGGCGTGTGGTAGTGCTAACAGAGAGAGGAGTGTAACTCACAGGCGTGTTGTAGTGCTAACAGAGAGAGGAGTGTAACTCACAGTCATTTGGTAGTACTAACAGAGAGAGAGGAGTGTAACTCACAGGCGTGTGGTAGTGCTAACAGAGAGAGGAGTGTAACTCACAGGCGTGTGGTAGTGCTAACAGAGAGAGGAGTGTAACTCACAGTCGTTTGGTAGTACTAACAGAGAGAGGAGTGTAACACACAGACGTGTGGTAGTGCTAACAGAGAGAGAGGAGTGTAACTCACAGACGTGTGGTAGTGCTAACAGAGAGAGGAGTGTAACTCACAGACGTGTGGTAGTGCTAACAGAGAGAGGAGTGTAACTCACAGACGTGTGGTAGTGCTAACAGAGAGAGGAGTGTAACTCACAGACGTGTGGTAGTGCTAACAGAGAGAGGAGTGTAACTCACAGACGTGTGGTAGTGCTAACAGAGAGAGGAGTGTAACTCACAGACATGTGGTAGTGCTAACAGAGAGGGAGTGTAACTCACAGACGTGTGGTAGTGCTAACAGAGATGGAGTGTAACTCACAGGCGTGTGGTAGTGCTAATAGAGAGGAAGTGTAACTCACAGACGTGTGGTAGTGCTAACAGAGAGGGAGTGTAACTCACAGACGTGTGGTAGTGCTAACAGAGAGAAAGGAGTGTAACTCACAGACGTGTGGTGTGCTAACAGAGAGAAAGGAGTGTAACTCACAGACGTGTGGTAGTGCTAACAGAAAGAAAGGAGTGTAACTCACAGACGTGTTGTAGTGCTAACAGAGAGAGGAGTGTAACTCACAGGCGTGTGGTAGTGCTAACAGAGAGAGGAGTGTAACTCACAGACGTGTGGTAGTGCTAACAGCGAGGGAGTGTAACTCACAAACGTGTGGTAGTGCTAACAGAGAGAGGAGTGTAACTCACAGACGTGTGGTAGTGCTGACAGAGAGAGGAGTGTAACTCACAGACGTGTGGTAGTGCTAACAGTAAAGGAGTGTAACTCACAGACGTGTGGTAGTGCTAACAGAGTGAGGAGTGTAACTCACAGACGTGTGGTAGTGCTAACAGAGGGAGAGGAGTGTAACTCACAGACGTGTGATAGTGCTAACAGAGAGAGGAGTGTGACTCACAGATGTGTGGAAGTACTAACAGAGAGAGGAGTGTAACTCACAGGCGTGTGGTAGTGCTAACAGAGAGGGAGTGTAACTCACAGATGTGTGGTAGTGCTAACAGAGAGAGAGGAGTGTAACTCACAGACGTGTGGTAGTGCTAACAGCGAGGGAGTGTAACTCACAGATGTGTGGTAGTGCTAACAGAGAGAGGAGTGTAACTCACAGACGTGTGGTAGTGCTGACAGAGAGAGGAGTGTAACTCACAGACGTGTGGTAGTGCTAACTAACAGAGAGAGAGGAGTGTAACTCACAGACGTGTGGTAGTACTAACAGAGAGAGAGGAGAGTAACTCACAGACGTGTGGTAGTGCTAACAGAGAGGGAGTGTAACTCACAGACGTGTAGTAGTGCTAACAGAGAGAGGAGTGTACCTCACAGACGTGTGGTAGTGCTGACAGAGAGAGAGGAGTGTAACTCACAGGCGTGTGGTAGTGCTAACAGAGAGAGGAGTGTAACTCACAGGCGTGTGGTAGTGCTAACAGAGATAAAGGAGTGTAACTCACAGACGTGTGGTAGTGCTGACAGAGAGAGGAGTCTAACTCACAGACGTGTGGTAGTGCTAACAGAGAGAGGAGTGTAACTCACAGGCGTGTGGTAGTGCTAACAGAGAGAGGAGTGTAACTCACAGACGTGTGGTAGTGCTAACAGAGTGAGAGGAGTGTAACTCACAGGCGTGTGGTAGTGCTAACAGAGAGAGGAGTGTAACTCACAGGCGTGTTGTAGTGCTAACAGAGAGAGGAGTGTAACTCACAGTCGTTTGGTAGTACTAACAGAGAGAGAGAGGAGTGTAACTCACAGGCGTGTGGTAGTGCTAACAGAGAGAGGAGTGTAACTCACAGGCGTGTGGTAGTGCTAACAGAGAGAGGAGTGTAACTCACAGTCGTTTGGTAGTACTAACAGGAGTAACTCACAGGCGTGTGGAGTGCTAACAGAGAGAGGAGTGTAACTCACAGACGTGTGGTAGTGCTAACAGAGTGAGAGGAGTGTAACTCACAGGCGTGTGGTAGTGCTAACAGAGAGAGGAGTGTAACTCACAGACGTGTGGTAGTGCTAACAGAGAGAGGAGTCTAACTCACAGACGTGTGGTAGTGCTAACAGAGAGAGGAGTGTAACTCACAGGCGTGTGGTAGTGCTAACAGAGAGAGGAGTGTAACTCACAGACGTGTGGTAGTGCTAACAGAGAGAGGAGTGTAACTCACAGACGTGTGGTAGTGCTAACAGAGAGAGGAGTGTAACTCACAGACGTGTGGTAGTGCTAACAGAGTGAGGAGTGTAACTCACAGACGTGTGGTAGTGCTAACAGAGAGAGAGGAGTGTAACTCACAGACGTGTGGTAGTGCTAACAGAGATGGAGTGTAACTCACAGGCGTGTGGTAGTGCTAATAGAGAGGAAGTGTAACTCACAGACGTGTGGTAGTGCTAACAGAGAGGGAGTGTAACTCACAGACGTGTGGTAGTGCTAACAGAGAGAAAGGAGTGTAACTCACAGACGTGTGGTAGTGCTAACAGAGAGAAAGGAGTGTAACTCACAGACGTGTGGTAGTGCTAACAGAAAGAAAGGAGTGTAACTCACAGACGTGTTGTAGTGCTAACAGAGAGAGGAGTGTAACTCACAGGCGTGTGGTAGTGCTAACAGAGAGAGGAGTGTAACTCACAGACGTGTGGTAGTGCTAACAGCGAGGGAGTGTAACTCACAAACGTGTGGTAGTGCTAACAGAGAGAGGAGTGTAACTCACAGACGTGTGGTAGTGCTGACAGAGAGAGGAGTGTAACTCACAGACGTGTGGTAGTGCTAACAGTAAAGGAGTGTAACTCACAGACGTGTGGTAGTGCTAACAGAGTGAGGAGTGTAACTCACAGACGTGTGGTAGTGCTAACAGAGGGAGAGGAGTGTAACTCACAGACGTGTGATAGTGCTAACAGAGAGAGGAGTGTGACTCACAGATGTGTGGAAGTACTAACAGAGAGAGGAGTGTAACTCACAGGCGTGTGGTAGTGCTAACTTAGAGGGAGTGTAACTCACAGATGTGTGGTAGTGCTATCAGAGAGAGAGGAGTGTAACTCACAGACGTGTGGTAGTGCTAACAGCGAGGGAGTGTAACTCACAGATGTGTGGTAGTGCTAACAGAGAGAGGAGTGTAACTCACAGACGTGTGGTAGTGCTGACAGAGAGAGGAGTGTAACTCACAGACGTGTGGTAGTGCTAACTAACAGAGAGAGAGGAGTGTAACTCACAGACGTGTGGTAGTACTAACAGAGAGAGAGGAGAGTAACTCACAGACGTGTGGTAGTGCTAACAGAGAGGGAGTGTAACTCACAGACGTGTAGTAGTGCTAACAGAGAGAGGAGTGTACCTCACAGACGTGTGGTAGTGCTGACAGAGAGAGAGGAGTGTAACTCACAGGCGTGTGGTAGTGCTAACAGAGAGAGGAGTGTAACTCACAGGCGTGTGGTAGTGCTAACAGAGATAAAGGAGTGTAACTCACAGACGTGTGGTAGTGCTGACAGAGAGAGGAGTCTAACTCACAGACGTGTGGTAGTGCTAACAGAGAGAGGAGTGTAACTCACAGGCGTGTGGTAGTGCTAACAGAGAGAGGAGTGTAACTCACAGACGTGTGGTAGTGCTAACAGAGTGAGAGGAGTGTAACTCACAGGCGTGTGGTAGTGCTAACAGAGAGAGGAGTGTAACTCACAGGCGTGTTGTAGTGCTAACAGAGAGAGGAGTGTAACTCACAGTCGTTTGGTAGTACTAACAGAGAGAGAGAGGAGTGTAACTCACAGGCGTGTGGTAGTGCTAACAGAGAGAGGAGTGTAACTCACAGGCGTGTGGTAGTGCTAACAGAGAGAGGAGTGTAACTCACAGTCGTTTGGTAGTACTAACAGAGAGAGGAGTGTAACACACAGACGTGTGGTAGTGCTAACAGAGAGAGAGGAGTGTAACTCACAGACGTGTGGTAGTGCTAACAGAGAGAGGAGTGTAACTCACAGACGTGTGGTAGTGCTAACAGAGAGAGGAGTGTAACTCACAGACGTGTGGTAGTGCTAACAGAGAGAGGAGTGTAACTCACAGACGTGTGGTAGTGCTAACAGAGAGAGGAGTGTAACTCACAGACGTGTGGTAGTGCTAACAGAGAGAGGAGTGTAACTCACAGACATGTGGTAGTGCTAACAGAGAGGGAGTGTAACTCACAGACGTGTGGTAGTGCTAACAGAGATGGAGTGTAACTCACAGGCGTGTGGTAGTGCTAATAGAGAGGAAGTGTAACTCACAGACGTGTGGTAGTGCTAACAGAGAGGGAGTGTAACTCACAGACGTGTGGTAGTGCTAACAGAGAGAAAGGAGTGTAACTCACAGACGTGTGGTAGTGCTAACAGAGAGAAAGGAGTGTAACTCACAGACGTGTGGTAGTGCTAACAGAAAGAAAGGAGTGTAACTCACAGACGTGTTGTAGTGCTAACAGAGAGAGGAGTGTAACTCACAGGCGTGTGGTAGTGCTAACAGAGAGAGGAGTGTAACTCACAGACGTGTGGTAGTGCTAACAGCGAGGGAGTGTAACTCACAAACGTGTGGTAGTGCTAACAGAGAGAGGAGTGTAACTCACAGACGTGTGGTAGTGCTGACAGAGAGAGGAGTGTAACTCACAGACGTGTGGTAGTGCTAACAGTAAAGGAGTGTAACTCACAGACGTGTGGTAGTGCTAACAGAGTGAGGAGTGTAACTCACAGACGTGTGGTAGTGCTAACAGAGGGAGAGGAGTGTAACTCACAGACGTGTGATAGTGCTAACAGAGAGAGGAGTGTGACTCACAGATGTGTGGAAGTACTAACAGAGAGAGGAGTGTAACTCACAGGCGTGTGGTAGTGCTAACAGAGAGGGAGTGTAACTCACAGATGTGTGGTAGTGCTAACAGAGAGAGAGGAGTGTAACTCACAGACGTGTGGTAGTGCTAACAGCGAGGGAGTGTAACTCACAGATGTGTGGTAGCGCTAACAGAGAGAGGAGTGTAACTCACAGACGTGTGGTAGTGCTGACAGAGAGAGGAGTGTAACTCACAGACGTGTGGTAGTGCTAACTAACAGAGAGAGAGGAGTGTAACTCACAGACGTGTGGTAGTACTAACAGAGAGAGAGGAGAGTAACTCACAGACGTGTGGTAGTGCTAACAGAGAGGGAGTGTAACTCACAGACGTGTAGTAGTGCTAACAGAGAGAGGAGTGTACCTCACAGACGTGTGGTAGTGCTGACAGAGAGAGAGGAGTGTAACTCACAGGCGTGTGGTAGTGCTAACAGAGAGAGGAGTGTAACTCACAGGCGTGTGGTAGTGCTAACAGAGATAAAGGAGTGTAACTCACAGACGTGTGGTAGTGCTGACAGAGAGAGGAGTCTAACTCACAGACGTGTGGTAGTGCTAACAGAGAGAGGAGTGTAACTCACAGGCGTGTGGTAGTGCTAACAGAGAGAGGAGTGTAACTCACAGACGTGTGGTAGTGCTAACAGAGTGAGAGGAGTGTAACTCACAGACGTGTGGTAGTGCTAACTAACAGAGAGAGAGGAGTGTAACTCACAGACGTGTGGTAGTACTAACAGAGAGAGAGGAGAGTAACTCACAGACGTGTGGTAGTGCTAACAGAGAGGGAGTGTAACTCACAGACGTGTAGTAGTGCTAACAGAGAGAGGAGTGTACAGAGAGAGGAGTTCACAGACGTGTGGTAGTGCTGACAGAGAGAGAGGAGTGTAACTCACAGGCGTGTGGTAGTGCTAACAGAGAGAGGAGTGTAACTCACAGGCGTGTGGTAGTGCTAACAGAGATAAAGGAGTGTAACTCACAGACGTGTGGTAGTGCTGACAGAGAGAGGAGTAACTCACAGACGTGTGGTAGTGCTAACAGAGAGAGGAGTGTAACTCACAGGCGTGTGGTAGTGCTAACAGAGAGAGGAGTGTAACTCACAGACGTGTGGTAGTGCTAACAGAGAGAGGAGTGTAACTCACAGGCGTGTGGTAGTGCTAACAGAGAGAGGAGTGTAACTCACAGGCGTGTTGTAGTGCTAACAGAGAGAGGAGTGTAACTCACAGTCGTTTGGTAGAACTAACAGAGAGAGGAGTGTAACTCACAGGCGTGTGGTAGTGCTAACAGAGAGAGGAGTGTAACTCACAGGCGTGTGGTAGTGCTAACAGAGAGAGGAGTGTAACTCACAGTCGTTTGGTAGTACTAACAGAGAGAGAGTGTAACTCACAGGCTTGTGGTAGTGCTAACAGAGAGAGGAGTGTAACTCACAGACGTGTGGTAGTGCTAACAGAGAGAGGAGTGTAACTCACAGGCGTGTGGTAGTGCTAACAGAGAGAGGAGTGTAACTCACAGGCGTGTTGTAGTGCTAACAGAGAGAGAGTGTAACTCACAGTCGTTTGGTAGTACTAACAGAGAGAGAGAGGAGTGTAACTCACAGGCGTGTGGTAGTGCTAACAGAGAGAGGAGTGTAACTCACAGACGTGTGGTAGTGCTAACAGAGAGGGAGTGTAACTCACAGACGTGTAGTAGTGCTAACAGAGAGAGGAGTGTAACTCACAGACGTGTGGTAGTGCTGACAGAGAGAGAGGAGTGTAACTCACAGGCGTGTGGTAGTGCTAACAGAGAGAGGAGTGTAACTCACAGGCGTGTGGTAGTGCTAACAGAGATAAAGGAGTGTAACTCACAGACGTGTGGTAGTGCTGACAGAGAGAGGAGTCTAACTCACAGACGTGTGGTAGTGCTAACAGAGAGAGGAGTGTAACTCACAGGCGTGTGGTAGTGCTAACAGAGAGAGGAGTGTAACTCACAGACGTGTGGTAGTGCTAACAGAGTGAGAGGAGTGTAACTCACAGGCGTGTGGTAGTGCTAACAGAGAGAGGAGTGTAACTCACAGGCGTGTTGTAGTGCTAACAGAGAGAGGAGTGTAACTCACAGTCGTTTGGTAGAACTAACAGAGAGAGAGAGGAGTGTAACTCACAGGCGTGTGGTAGTGCTAACAGAGAGAGGAGTGTAACTCACAGGCGTGTGGTAGTGCTAACAGAGAGAGGAGTGTAACTCACAGTCGTTTGGTAGTACTAACAGAGAGAGGAGTGTAACTCACAGGCGTGTGGTAGTGCTAACAGAGAGAGGAGTGTAACTCACAGACGTGTGGTAGTGCTAACAGAGTGAGAGGAGTGTAACTCACAGGCGTGTGGTAGTGCTAACAGAGAGAGGAGTGTAACTCACAGGCGTGTTGTAGTGCTAACAGAGAGAGGAGTGTAACTCACAGTCGTTTGGTAGTACTAACAGAGAGAGAGGAGTGTAACTCACAGGCGTGTGGTAGTGCTAACAGAGAGAGGAGTGTAACTCACAGACGTGTGGTAGTGCTAACAGAGAGAGGAGTGTAACTCACAGACGTGTGGTAGTGCTAACAGAGAGAGGAGTGTAACTCACAGACGTGTGGTAGTGCTAACAGAGAGAGGAGTGTAACTCACAGACGTGTGGTAGTGCTAACAGAGAGAGGAGTGTAACTCACAGACATGTGGTAGTGCTAACAGAGAGGGAGTGTAACTCACAGACGTGTGGTAGTGCTAACAGAGATGGAGTGTAACTCACAGGCGTGTGGTAGTGCTAATAGAGAGGAAGTGTAACTCACAGACGTGTGGTAGTGCTAACAGAGAGGGAGTGTAACTCACAGACGTGTGGTAGTGCTAACAGAGAGAAAGGAGTGTAACTCACAGACGTGTGGTAGTGCTAACAGAGAGAAAGGAGTGTAACTCACAGACGTGTGGTAGTGCTAACAGAAAGAAAGGAGTGTAACTCACAGACGTGTTGTAGTGCTAACAGAGAGAGGAGTGTAACTCACAGGCGTGTGGTAGTGCTAACAGAGAGAGGAGTGTAACTCACAGACGTGTGGTAGTGCTAACAGAGAGGGAGTGTAACTCACAAACGTGTGGTAGTGCTAACAGAGAGAGGAGTGTAACTCACAGACGTGTGGTAGTGCTGACAGAGAGAGGAGTGTAACTCACAGACGTGTGGTAGTGCTAACAGTAAAGGAGTGTAACTCACAGACGTGTGGTAGTGCTAACAGAGTGAGGAGTGTAACTCACAGACGTGTGGTAGTGCTAACAGAGGGAGAGGAGTGTAACTCACAGACGTGTGATAGTGCTAACAGAGAGAGGAGTGTGACTCACAGATGTGTGGAAGTACTAACAGAGAGAGGAGTGTAACTCACAGGCGTGTGGTAGTGCTAACAGAGAGGGAGTGTAACTCACAGATGTGTGGTAGTGCTAACAGAGAGAGGAGTGTAACTCACAGACGTGTGGTAGTGCTAACAGCGAGGGAGTGTAACTCACAGATGTGTGGTAGTGCTAACAGAGAGAGGAGTGTAACTCACAGACGTGTGGTAGTGCTAACAGAGAGAGGAGTGTAACTCACAGACGTGTGGTAGTGCTAACAGAGAGAGGAGTGTAACTCACAGACGTGTGGTAGTGCTAACAGAGAGAGGAGTGTAACTCACAGACGTGTGGTAGTGCTAACAGAGAGAGGAGTGTAACTCACAGACATGTGGTAGTGCTAACAGAGAGGGAGTGTAACTCACAGACGTGTGGTAGTGCTAACAGAGATGGAGTGTAACTCACAGGCGTGTGGTAGTGCTAATAGAGAGGAAGTGTAACTCACAGACGTGTGGTAGTGCTAACAGAGAGGGAGTGTAACTCACAGACGTGTGGTAGTGCTAACAGAGAGAAAGGAGTGTAACTCACAGACGTGTGGTAGTGCTAACAGAGAGAAAGGAGTGTAACTCACAGACGTGTGGTAGTGCTAACAGAAAGAAAGGAGTGTAACTCACAGACGTGTTGTAGTGCTAACAGAGAGAGGAGTGTAACTCACAGGCGTGTGGTAGTGCTAACAGAGAGAGGAGTGTAACTCACAGACGTGTGGTAGTGCTAACAGCGAGGGAGTGTAACTCACAGGCGTGTGGTAGTGCTAACAGAGAGAGGAGTGTAACTCACAGACGTGTGGTAGTGCTGACAGAGAGAGGAGTGTAACTCACAGACGTGTGGTAGTGCTAACAGTAAAGGAGTGTAACTCACAGACGTGTGGTAGTGCTAACAGAGTGAGGAGTGTAACTCACAGACGTGTGGTAGTGCTAACAGAGGGAGAGGAGTGTAACTCACAGACGTGTGATAGTGCTAACAGAGAGAGGAGTGTGACTCACAGATGTGTGGAAGTACTAACAGAGAGAGGAGTGTAACTCACAGGCGTGTGGTAGTGCTAACAGAGAGGGAGTGTAACTCACAGATGTGTGGTAGTGCTAACAGAGAGAGAGGAGTGTAACTCACAGACGTGTGGTAGTGCTAACAGCGAGGGAGTGTAACTCACAGATGTGTGGTAGCGCTAACAGAGAGAGGAGTGTAACTCACAGACGTGTGGTAGTGCTGACAGAGAGAGGAGTGTAACTCACAGACGTGTGGTAGTGCTAACTAACAGAGAGAGAGGAGTGTAACTCACAGACGTGTGGTAGTACTAACAGAGAGAGAGGAGAGTAACTCACAGACGTGTGGTAGTGCTAACAGAGAGGGAGTGTAACTCACAGACGTGTAGTAGTGCTAACAGAGAGAGGAGTGTACCTCACAGACGTGTGGTAGTGCTGACAGAGAGAGAGGAGTGTAACTCACAGGCGTGTGGTAGTGCTAACAGAGAGAGGAGTGTAACTCACAGGCGTGTGGTAGTGCTAACAGAGATAAAGGAGTGTAACTCACAGACGTGTGGTAGTGCTGACAGAGAGAGGAGTCTAACTCACAGACGTGTGGTAGTGCTAACAGAGAGAGGAGTGTAACTCACAGGCGTGTGGTAGTGCTAACAGAGAGAGGAGTGTAACTCACAGACGTGTGGTAGTGCTAACAGAGTGAGAGGAGTGTAACTCACAGGCGTGTGGTAGTGCTAACAGAGAGAGGAGTGTAACTCACAGGCGTGTTGTAGTGCTAACAGAGAGAGGAGTGTAACTCACAGTCGTTTGGTAGTACTAACAGAGAGAGAGAGGAGTGTAACTCACAGGCGTGTGGTAGTGCTAACAGAGAGAGGAGTGTAACTCACAGGCGTGTGGTAGTGCTAACAGAGAGAGGAGTGTAACTCACAGTCGTTTGGTAGTACTAACAGAGAGAGGAGTGTAACACACAGACGTGTGGTAGTGCTAACAGAGAGAGAGGAGTGTAACTCACAGACGTGTGGTAGTGCTAACAGAGAGAGGAGTGTAACTCACAGACGTGTGGTAGTGCTAACAGAGAGAGGAGTGTAACTCACAGACGTGTGGTAGTGCTAACAGAGAGAGGAGTGTAACTCACAGACGTGTGGTAGTGCTAACAGAGAGAGGAGTGTAACTCACAGACGTGTGGTAGTGCTAACAGAGAGAGGAGTGTAACTCACAGACATGTGGTAGTGCTAACAGAGAGGGAGTGTAACTCACAGACGTGTGGTAGTGCTAACAGAGATGGAGTGTAACTCACAGGCGTGTGGTAGTGCTAATAGAGAGGAAGTGTAACTCACAGACGTGTGGTAGTGCTAACAGAGAGGGAGTGTAACTCACAGACGTGTGGTAGTGCTAACAGAGAGAAAGGAGTGTAACTCACAGACGTGTGGTAGTGCTAACAGAGAGAAAGGAGTGTAACTCACAGACGTGTGGTAGTGCTAACAGAAAGAAAGGAGTGTAACTCACAGACGTGTTGTAGTGCTAACAGAGAGAGGAGTGTAACTCACAGGCGTGTGGTAGTGCTAACAGAGAGAGGAGTGTAACTCACAGACGTGTGGTAGTGCTAACAGCGAGGGAGTGTAACTCACAAACGTGTGGTAGTGCTAACAGAGAGAGGAGTGTAACTCACAGACGTGTGGTAGTGCTGACAGAGAGAGGAGTGTAACTCACAGACGTGTGGTAGTGCTAACAGTAAAGGAGTGTAACTCACAGACGTGTGGTAGTGCTAACAGAGTGAGGAGTGTAACTCACAGACGTGTGGTAGTGCTAACAGAGGGAGAGGAGTGTAACTCACAGACGTGTGATAGTGCTAACAGAGAGAGGAGTGTGACTCACAGATGTGTGGAAGTACTAACAGAGAGAGGAGTGTAACTCACAGGCGTGTGGTAGTGCTAACAGAGAGGGAGTGTAACTCACAGATGTGTGGTAGTGCTAACAGAGAGAGAGGAGTGTAACTCACAGACGTGTGGTAGTGCTAACAGCGAGGGAGTGTAACTCACAGATGTGTGGTAGTGCTAACAGAGAGAGGAGTGTAACTCACAGACGTGTGGTAGTGCTGACAGAGAGAGGAGTGTAACTCACAGACGTGTGGTAGTGCTAACTAACAGAGAGAGAGGAGTGTAACTCACAGACGTGTGGTAGTACTAACAGAGAGAGAGGAGAGTAACTCACAGACGTGTGGTAGTGCTAACAGAGAGGGAGTGTAACTCACAGACGTGTAGTAGTGCTAACAGAGAGAGGAGTGTACCTCACAGACGTGTGGTAGTGCTGACAGAGAGAGAGGAGTGTAACTCACAGGCGTGTGGTAGTGCTAACAGAGAGAGGAGTGTAACTCACAGGCGTGTGGTAGTGCTAACAGAGATAAAGGAGTGTAACTCACAGACGTGTGGTAGTGCTGACAGAGAGAGGAGTCTAACTCACAGACGTGTGGTAGTGCTAACAGAGAGAGAGGAGTGTAACTCACAGGCGTGTGGTAGTGCTAACAGAGAGAGGAGTGTAACTCACAGACGTGTGGTAGTGCTAACAGAGTGAGAGGAGTGTAACTCACAGGCGTGTGGTAGTGCTAACAGAGAGAGGAGTGTAACTCACAGGCGTGTTGTAGTGCTAACAGAGAGAGGAGTGTAACTCACAGTCGTTTGGTAGTACTAACAGAGAGAGAGGAGTGTAACTCACAGGCGTGTGGTAGTGCTAACAGAGAGAGGAGTGTAACTCACAGGCGTGTGGTAGTGCTAACAGAGAGAGGAGTGTAACTCACAGTCGTTTGGTAGTACTAACAGAGAGAGGAGTGTAACACACAGACGTGTGGTAGTGCTAACAGAGAGAGAGGAGTGTAACTCACAGACGTGTGGTAGTGCTAACAGAGAGAGGAGTGTAACTCACAGACGTGTGGTAGTGCTAACAGAGAGAGGAGTGTAACTCACAGACGTGTGGTAGTGCTAACAGAGAGAGGAGTGTAACTCACAGACGTGTGGTAGTGCTAACAGAGAGAGGAGTGTAACTCACAGACGTGTGGTAGTGCTAACAGAGAGAGGAGTGTAACTCACAGACATGTGGTAGTGCTAACAGAGAGGGAGTGTAACTCACAGACGTGTGGTAGTGCTAACAGAGATGGAGTGTAACTCACAGGCGTGTGGTAGTGCTAATAGAGAGGAAGTGTAACTCAGAGACGTGTGGTAGTGCTAACAGAGAGGGAGTGTAACTCACAGACGTGTGGTAGTGCTAACAGAGAGAAAGGAGTGTAACTCACAGACGTGTGGTAGTGCTAACAGAGAGAAAGGAGTGTAACTCACAGACGTGTGGTAGTGCTAACAGAAAGAAAGGAGTGTAACTCACAGACGTGTTGTAGTGCTAACAGAGAGAGGAGTGTAACTCACAGGCGTGTGGTAGTGCTAACAGAGAGAGGAGTGTAACTCACAGTCGTTTGGTAGTACTAACAGAGAGAGGAGTGTAACACACAGACGTGTGGTAGTGCTAACAGAGAGAGAGGAGTGTAACTCACAGACGTGTGGTAGTGCTAACAGAGAGAGGAGTGTAACTCACAGACGTGTCGTAGTGCTAACAGAGAGGGAGTGTAACTCACAGACATGTGGTAGTGCTAACAGAGAGGGAGTGTAACTCACAGACGTGTGGTAGTGCTAACAGAGATGGAGTGTAACTCACAGGCGTGTGGTAGTGCTAATAGAGAGGAAGTGTAACTCACAGACGTGTGGTAGTGCTAACAGAGAGGGAGTGTAACTCACAGACGTGTGGTAGTGCTAACAGAGAGAAAGGAGTGTAACTCACAGACGTGTGGTAGTGCTAACAGAGAGAAAGGAGTGTAACTCACAGACGTGTGGTAGTGCTAACAGAGAGAAAGGAGTGTAACTCACAGACGTGTGGTAGTGCTAACAGAGAGGGAGTGTAACTCACAGGCGTGTGGTAGTGCTAACAGAGAGAGTGGTGTCTTGGGAGGATGGGGGCGTCAGGGTCATCATAGTAGCCTCCACCTTCAGACCGTTCTTCATCAGGAAGTTACACTTAGACGCTGCGTTGATCAGGTACCACGGCCCTCCCATCTACAACACACACACGATACAGCAGGGTTTCAACATTGACAACGTCAAGGCACGTCCGCCACTGGCTGTGTTTGTGCTGTAGTTGTGAGATCATGTTTGCACACACACACACACACACACACACACACACACACACACACACACACACACACACACACACACACACACACACACACACACACAAACACACTCTTGTACCTACCTGTTGTATGTCAATGTTCTGAGCTGGTGGGGTGTCGTCAATGGGGTTCACCTTTGGCTTCTTGGGAGGTCTCCTCTGGGGTCGTGGTCGGCTCTTTGCTCCCCCAATCGCCTCCGCCGACCCCCATAGACACACACACACCACCATTAGCATGGTAACACACTGCCACACCCCAGTCATTCTAGCACTGTCCCCAAAACACTCCCAACACCGTTCTCTGCTTTTTCCTTCTGCTGTGTCTGTCCCACAAGTTTCTTATCACAATGCTAGTGTAATCTGATTAATTTTGCCTTGATCCCTGCTAAATGATTATGTCTAGTGTAATACCAGAACTGATGTCCATCGACAAGGAAAAAAATGACCCACTCCTCCCTCGATTTATCTTTCCCTCTGTCTTGTGTCCGACCTTCACTTTCTCTGTGCTTCCTCTTTCTGGACAAATGTTGACACCCACACGCACACACACAGAGGGGGTGATGACCTCTTGCTGTGTTTATCATTAACAGCCCTTTACTGGCAGTGGGCTGGACATACCAGTCAGTGCAGTGTGTGCTTCTGACAGAGAGGGGGCGATGTTGATATCATTGTTGTAACTGCATTGCATTCATGTATTAAGACCCCTCGACTTATTCTAAAATGGATGACAAAAAAATATCCTCATCAATCTACACCCCATAATGACGAAGCAAAAACAAGTTTGTAGAAATTTGTGCAAATATATATTAAAAAAACAACTGTTGTATCACATTTACTTAAGTATTCAGACCCTTTACTCAGTACTTTGTTGAAGTACCTTTGGCTCTCGAGTCTTCTTGGGCATGATGTTACCAGCTTGGCACACCTGTATTTGGGGCGTTTCTCCCATTCTTCTCTGCAGATCCTCTCAAGCTCTGTCAGGTTGGATGGGGAGTGTCACTGCACAGCTATTTTCAGGTCTCTCCAGAGATGTTTGATCGGGTTCAAGTCCAGGCTCTGGCTGGGCTACTCAAGGACATTCAGAGACTTGTCCCTAAGCCACTCCTGCATTGTCTTGGCGGTGTGCTTAGGGCCTTTGTCCTCGTGGAAGGTGAACCATCTAGTGATAATTTCATTACTGAGAGAGACTTGGACAATTATTCAAACAATCATCAATTAATTATTGCAATAATGAAACTGTCGACCGCAAACTCTAAGTTGTGAAGCTGCGAGCTTCCCTAACAATGAAGCTAGAGTGGACACCATAAATACTCAGCATTAGCAGGCCAGTCTTACTCTTAGTTAAATATATAATTGTTTACTTTTAATATCAAACACATCAGGTAAATATGTAATTGTCCCCTGACAACCTTTGCCCTAGTCTGAGGTCCTGAGCACTCTGGAGCAAGTTTTCATCAAGGACCGCTCTGAACTTTGCTCCGTTCATCTTTCCCTCGATCCTGACTAGTCTCCCAGCCACCCTGCCGCTGAAAACATCCCCACAGCATGATGCTGCCACCACCATGCTTCACCGTAGGGATGGTGCCAGGTTTCCTCCAGATGTGACGTTTGGCATTCAGGCCAAAGAGTTCAATTATGGTTTCATCAGACCAGAGAATCTTGTTTCTTATGGTCTGAGTCCTTTAGGTGTATTTTGGCAAACTCCAAGCGGGCTGTCATGTGCATTTACTGAGGAGTAGCTTCCGTCTGGCCAGTCTACCATAAAGTCCTGATTGGTGGAGTGCTGCAGAGATGGTTGTTCTTCTGGAAGTTTCTCCCATCTCCACAGAGGAACTCTGGAGCTCTGTCTGAGTGACAATCGAATTCTTGGTCACCTCTCTGACTAAGGCCCTTCTCCCTGATTGCTCAGTTTGCCCATGCATCCAGCTCTTGGAAGCAAACTCTTGGTGGTTTTGGTGGTTAAAACTCTTTCCATTTAAGAATGATGGAGGCCACTGTGTTCTTGGGGACCTTCAATGCTGCAGAAGTGTTTTGGTACCCTTCCCCAGATCTGTGCCTCGATACAATCCTGTATCGGAGCTCTGCAGACAATTCCTTCGAACTCATGGTTTGGTTTTTGCTCTGACATGCACTGTCAACTTTCGGATCTTATATAGACAGGTTTGTGCCTTTCCAAATCATGTCCGATCAATTGAATTTATCACAGGTGGACTCCAATCAAGTTGTAGAAACATCAAGGATGATCAATGGAAACAGGATTCACCTGACCTCAATTTAGTCTCACAGCAAAGGGTCTGAATACTTATGTAAATAAGGTATTTATGTTTGTTTTTTTATATACATTTGCAAAAGAATCTAAAAACTTTTTTTTGCTTTGTCATTATGGGGTATTGTGTGTAGATTGATGAGGAAATGTTTTAATTGATACATTTTAGAATAAGGCTGTAACGTAACAAAATGTGGAAAAAGGGAAGGGGTCAGAATACTTTCCGAATGCACTTTATACTGTATTTTACAACTGATTTCTCTTTTTAAACCAACACAAACACACTCGACTATTTTGTCAACTGAACACAATATAACACTTTCCAAGCACACAAGAAAAAATACAAATTTTATTGACAGAATATGCTCCTGGTTGAAGGGTTCATATGGCAGTAGGTTCTACCACAGACACAGACTAACTGTACACAACAGCAGACACTAATGGCTCGATTCAATGAGCGGTCAAAAATACTCCTTACCTATTTTTTTTCTAAAAAGCTATTTTTCTTTCTTTTTGACCATTTTAACGGAAAACTATTACAGTAAGGTACTTCATTTTTACCCAGAAATGATTTGATAGAGATTTTTTTTTTAAACACTGCATTAGGCCTTTAACTCTCAGAGCGACCCAGTGACTATGATTGAAGACCCTTTAATATAATGGACAGACATAAAAATGTGACCATATGAAAACATATGGTCCCCCTTTACCCCCTTACCCCTATAACATACTGTGTCGTAGTTGGGGCTAGAGTTAGGCTGGGAACAGATGTAAATACAGTCTGGTAAATATTACAGGTTCATCTCTGATCAGTTACAGAAAGATACAGACATAGAAAACAGTATTCCTGATGCCGAGGTCAGGAAATCAGGAAAATTCCATCTATGGTCATTGTTAGGGATCCAGGTGTCAGTTCTGTCGTGTTTTACTGGACCTTGGGTTTGTGTTCTCTGGGTTTGAAGGCTTGCTCTGGTCAGGCCTAGGTGGTTTTAGATGGTTCTAAGCGGTCCTAGGAGCTCCACTAGTCTTCGGGTGTGAGATCTCTCGGTCTGAAGTTAAGAGACTGGCTGTTGATGCAGAACCTCTGTCCTGTGGGGTCTGGTCCATCTTCAAACACATGACCCAGATGGGCATCACACTGTAGCGCACACACACACACACACACACACACACACACTAGGGTAAAAATAATACAGTAGAGGAGACAGAACTCACACCACACCAACACATCTCTCTGCATTATTACCCAGAATGCAACTCACATGTTTACAGAGGACCTCTGTCTCGGCACTACCCATGGTGTTGTCAGGGCGACGGATGATGGATGCATGGCTCTCGTCGCACTCCCACGTCCCATGAGCCTCTTTGAACGCTGGCCAGCCTGTCCCAGAGTCATATTTTGCCTCTGAACTACAGAGAGAGACAGAGAAAGAGAGAGACAGAGAAAGAAACAGAAACACAGAGAGAGAGAGACAGACACAGAGAGAGAGGTCTAGTAAGAGGTTTAGTCTAAACGCTCATATTCGGGTTAAATTAAGATGTTAGGGGTTAGAGTGAATTCGGGTTAGAGTGAAGTCAGGTGAGGTGTTAGGGAGGTGTAGGGGGGTTAGATGGTTACCTGAAGAGGGGAGTATCGCAGCACACACAGTGGTACATCCCCACCTCACTATGGTTCAGATAGAGACCGCTGAAGGGCTGAGGACACAAATACACACACCTGGCTAACACACAGTAAACACACTATATGTTGTCTTTCTTGTCATCATTGAAGCTTTCAGATCAGTGCAAATGAAGGATTCAGCCCACATGTCATTCTTTAACCAACTGCTCTTATCTTTCACTCTGAGGAAGGTTAGAAACAAAGAACAAAGTCCATTCAAAACTACACACTGAACCCACTGACATTTATAAAGGACTGTCAGTCAGTGGTCACTGAGGCTGAGGACAGGCAAAGTGTGTGTGCAGTGTGTGACTCACCATCTCTGTCCCCTTCTCCCTCGTGACCACATACTGTTCAGGGGTAAGTTTTTTCTGCCAGTCTGTGGTCTCATCGTAACGAGTCAGAGATCCTGAGCCTGTAACACACACACTGATAAGCAAAATGTGTTGAACGTTTTGTTGCATTTTCTTTAGTTGTCATTGAAATAAAATATCCATTGCTTTGTGCTTTTCATTTCGCCACTTCTGCCTAATTAGATTTGAGCACAATGGATTTCTGCTCTTTGGAGCAAATGTGACCCCCAGGAAAAATGTGTCAGCAAGCATGTGACAGATGGCTGTCTGGCAACTTCCACTGGTCTTTTCTGCATCAACCTATTACATAACATGACAAAAATACTTGGTAATTTCTTTAAAATTATAGATACACTATGACCTAGTTTTATTAAAATGGTATCTAATAAACTTGTGTTGAAATTCAACTTCATTTGAATAAACTTAATTTTAACTGACAGACAATAAAGTATCCTATGCAGATGCAAGCTATGTAATTCCATTCTATAAAGCCTTATTCGATTCTACCAGAATAGTTCAAACCTGAACTAGTGGAGACAGGACGGATGAAAGCAGGAACCCTGGTCTTGGGCAATAAGGCGGACTTGGCAGCTACTCTCTGAGAGATGATGAGCGAAAGTCGGACGATAGAACGATACATGTTTCTCCTGCAGAATTTGGCTGTGCGCTACAGTCCTCCGTGCAGAAAGTGGTCTGTATCGAAGTCAAGTGCAGCCGTTTGCGTTTGCGCTGCTCTGACCTAATCTGCGTTGATCGAGGACTTTCAACGCTCCAGCGAGTTCCTGCCGGTCCCTGCCTGCCGGTTTCCTTCCCTGGCCTGCGCTGCTGTCCAGTATTCGGTAGGCTTCTGGGAAGACCCGGTCACAAACTAGATATATTATATAGGTCAGAGTTGATAAGGAAGATAACAGTGACAGAGGACAATTGCTTCTTTTGTTGTTGGGCTGGATGGTTAAATTTGAAGAATCTCAAATTTAAAACATATTTTTATTTATTTAAATATTTTTGGCTTACTACATGATTCCATGTGTGTTATTTCATAGTTTTGATGTCTTCACTATTATTTTACAATGTAGAAAATAGTAAAAATAAAGAAAAACCCTTGAATGAGTAGATGTGTCCAAACTTTTGACAGGTACTTTTTTATTTTTTATTTTATTTTTTATTTCACCTTTATTTAACCAGGTAGGCTAGTTGAGAACAAGTTCTCATTTGCAACTGCGACCTGGCCAAGATCAAGCATAGCAGTGTGAACAGACAACACAGAGTTACACATGGAGTAAACAATTAACAAGTCAATAACACAGTAGAAAAAAAGAGAGTCTATATACATTGTGTGCAAAAGGCATGAGGAGGTAGGCGAATAATTACAATTTTGCAGATTAACACTGGGGTGATAAATGATCAGATGGTCATGTACAGGTAGAGATATTGGTGTGCAAAAAAGCAGAAAAGTAAATAAATATAAACAGTATGGGGATGAGGTAGGTAAAATTGGGTGGGCTATTTACCGATAGACTATGTACAGCTGCAGCGATCGGTTAGCTGCTCAGATAGCAGATGTTTGAAGTTGGTGAGGGAGATAAAAGTCTCCAACTTCAGCAATTTTTGCAATTCGTTCCAGTCCAGTTTATTTATTTATTTTATCCGTTATTTTACCAGGTAAGTGAGAACACGTTCTCATTTGCAGCAACGACCTGGGGAATAGTTACAGTTACAGGGGATAGGAGGGGGATGAATGAGCCAATTGTAAACTGCAGACACACACACACACACACAGAGAGTAATACCAGAGACTTTACTTTGAGGTGGGGGGAGAAGCATTTCAAAAGAGTAATTCACATTTGACCCTTAAGACTACATGACGTTAGAAGCAAATTAATATTTTTTAAACACTTTTGAACTCAGCTGGAGTTGAAATAACAGATAAGCAGACAGCCCCAGCCTGCATAAAATGACTGACTGGTTGATCTGGAACAGTCGCGGGCCCAACCTTACACCATGGAACCATGCCAAAGGTGAATACACAATCACAGTGTCTGTCTTGGGAACAGATATTTCAACATCGTCTGTGGTTTGTTGACAAGACATTACCCAACTTTACTAAGGTCAGACGCTGAGAATTATAAATCAATCGAGTCATGTGATGTTGGATAATACTTGAATGACAACAGTGTCTTCTGGGTAAAACAACTTAGCACAAAGATAGAATGGGATAGCTGCAGTCTAGTTTAGACAGTTGATAAAAGCTTAGTTCAGACTGGTAAGGTATAGTCTGGTATTGTATAACCTGGGGTCGTGTGGTGCGTTGGTCCTGAGCAGCCTCCCAGGGTAGTGTATGATGTCTATGGTCTATAACAAGGACGGGCAACTTTGATGGGGGTGGGGGATACACAAAAAAAACGGAACTCAGCATGAGGGGCCGGAGTGGCTCGTGGGTCTGCGTACCCACATCCATATACCCCGCCGAGATAGCAGTCTTATGGCTTGGGGGTAGAAGCTAAATAGCAATAAAACGGCTAAATAGCTAATTAAATGGTTACCCTGTCCATCTGCACTGACCCTATGAAAACTCACAAGACTATACAGTATGTAACACACGCTTACTCACAACACACACACGCGCATACCAACACATCGAGGGGCCTCCCGAGAGGCGCAGTGGTCTAAGGCACTGCAGCGCAGTGCTAGCTGTGCCACTAGAGATTCTGGGGTCGAGTCCAGGCTCTGTGGGCATTGTGTCAAGAAGCAGTACGGCTTGTTTGGGTTTTGTTTCGATATAGCATCATTCTTGTGTATTTTATTCCCTGTGTTACTATTTTTAATTTAGATTACTTTTTACACTCTAAACAATCATTCCATGATAAAGTACGTACATGTGACATATTCGGCACATGTGACAAATACAATTTGATGTTGTGTCTTTCTGAGGCTCCATTGCTCCTCCACTGGGCCTCTCTCTCAGCCAGAGCAGGCCTGTTTAACATGCAGCAGCATCAGTCCTACATCCACTCCCCTCTCCCCTCTCCCCCAATACTCTAACAAATAACAGAAGCACAGCGCCTACTGACCACTCTCTCACTACAGACTACCAGAACTCTACACACACCACATGAAAACAACAAGGTCTAGGTTACAGTAAAACTAGAAATATTTTAATATTAAATATGAGACAAATGAATATGGAGACACACAATCTTTGGGTGAGAGGGTACTGATTAGGGTTCAATATTTTCCCGCTATTTTACAAATGTTCCATCCAGAGAATAAATCATTTTTCTCCCGGGTAACCCGGTATTTCCTGCCAAAACAGGAAGTGTCATTCAAAAGCATTATCATTTTTTGATTAAAGTTTTGATCAGCATGATGAGCCATATATTAAAATACATTTTATGAGCCCTACATTAACCACATTTAAATGAGCCCATATCTCATTCCAAAATAATGGGCATTAATATAGAGTTGGTGCCCCCTTTGCTGCTATAACAGCCCCCACTCTTCCACTAGATGTTGGAACAATGTTAAGGGAACTTGCTTCCATTCGGCCGCAAGAGCATAAGTGAAGTCGGGCACTTATGTTGGGCGATTAGTCCTGGCTTGCAGTCGGCGTTCCAATTCACCCCAAAGGTGTTCAAAGGGGTGGAGGTCAGTGCTTTGTGCAGTCCAGTTAAGTTCTTCCATACCAATCTCGACAAACCATTTCTGTATGGACCTCGCTTCACTGGTCCTAAGGGGTCTAGCCCGAACCATGAAAAACTGCCCCAGACCATTATTCCTCCTCCACCAAACTTTACAGTTGGTACTATGCATTCGGGCAGGTAGCGTTCTCCTGGCAACCGCCAAACCCGGATTTGTCAATCGGACTGCCAGAGGGTGAAGCGTGATTCATCACTCCAGAGAATGCGTTTCCACTGCTCCAGAGTCCAATGGCGGCGAGCTTTACGCCACTCCAGCCGACACTTGGCATTGCACATGTCAGCCTTAGACTTGTGTGCGGCTGCTCGACTATGGAAATCCATTTCATGAAGCTCCTGACGAATAGTTCTTGTGCTGAAGTTGCTTCCAGAGGCTGTTTAGAACTTGAGTGCTGCAACCGAGGACAGACGATTTTTACACACTTCACGCTTCAGCACTTTTGTGAGCTTATGTGGCCTACCACTTCGTGGCTGAGCCATTGTTGTTCCTAGACGTTTTCACTTCACAATAACAGCACTTACAGTTGACCGGGGCAGCTCCAGAAGGGTAAAAATTTGAGGAACTGACTTGTTGGAGTGGTGGCATCCTATGAAGATGCCACGTTGAAAGTCACCGAGCTCTTCAGTAAGGCCATTCTACTACCAATTTATGTCTATGGATATTGCATGGCTGTGTGCTCAATTTTATACTCCGGTCAGTAACTGGTGAGGCTGAAAAAGCCAAAATCCCTCATTTGAAGGGGTGTCCACATACTTTTGTCCATTTAGTGAATATGATACGGGCTACTGCACATTACCCACAACAGAAAAATATAAAAGGCCATAGATGTAGCTAGCTATACACTCTCTTGGGTAAATAAATAAGGCTAATCGTTATGAGTGTGAAGTGTATTACTGTATTATACTGTATTATATGGACAGGAATTAAAAACATCGTTCAAACCATGATAAAGCAGAAGAGAACATGCGATTCTGGTGCACCACATGCTGTCTACAAAGTTACAAGTATAGACTAGCTAATTGGATTTACATTTTGAAATATAATAGGGCCTATTTGTGTAATTAGTAGGGTATAATATATATTTCATAATATTCCCCTAATGTTATTAGCCTACCTCCTTTTTCTCGATTGTTGCTTCATTTTTTCCTTGCTTTCAACAGTTCAATTAAATACATTTTGTCCTTCTAAGGACATCCTTGAAAAATATAGGACTGTAAATTAGATGCAGAAGGCTTTCACATCTCTTCACGAAGATTGAATGGTTATGGGTCTGAATAAAAACTACTATAGCCTACCACCATCATGTGTTCACCCGTCTTTCAAACTACCCGTGAGTTCTTTTGGCTTCTGTATTTAACGTTCAGCAAAAAAGAGCTTGCATCCCTCTTCAAATAGTCTATTGGTATATAAAATTCTAAAAATAGGATGTCCAACACGCTATTCTAGCCTAATTTTTCCTGCATGGGACTCCAAGCATGGGAGCGTTTTTTAAGGAGAGGCCAAGGTGCTTGCGTATTGCGCAACAGAGGCTATAAGTTAGAAGCTTATTATGCATACAATTATCATTAATTAGTTAAATATAAGGCTAATACTGCATTGAATGTATTACCTGGTACCTAGTACATCTACATATAGGGCTATATATCAATCATAACAGGTGGCGAACGGTCAGAGCCCCACCTGTTTTCAGCACCACATTTTCTGCAGAAAAATGCATTTAAATAAATATACACTACTGTTCAAAAGTTTGGGGTCACTGAGAAATGTCCTTGTTTTTGAAATAAAAGCACATTTTTGGTCCATTAAAATAACATCAAATTGGTCAGAAATAGAGTGTAGACATTGTTAATGTTGTAAATGACTATTGTAGCTGGAAACAGGCAGATTTTTTAATGGAATATCTACATAGGTGTACAGAGGCTCAATATCAGCAACCATCACTCCTGTGTTCCAATGGCACGTTGTGTTAGCTAATCCAAGGTTATCATTTGAAAAGGCTAATTGATCATTAGAAAACCATTTTGCAAGTATGTTAACACAGCTGAAAACTGTTGTCCTGATTAAAGATGCAATAAAACTGGCCTTCTTTGGACTAGTTGAGTATCTGGAGCATCAGCATTTGTGGGTTCGATTACAGGCACAAAATGGCCAGAAATAAAGAACATTCTTCTGAAACTCGTCAGTCTATTCTTGTTCTGAGAAATGAAGCCGATTCCATGCGAGAAATTGCCAAGAAACTGAAGATCTCGTACTACGCTGTGTACTACTCCCTTCACAGAACAGCGCAAACGGTCTCTAACCAGAATAGAAAGAGAAATGGGAGGCCCCGGTGCACAACTGAGTAAGAGGACAAGTATATTAGAGTGTCTAGTTTGAAAAACAGACGCCTCACAAGTCCTCAACTGGCAGCTTCATTAAATAGTACCCGCAAAACACCAGCCCCAACGTCAACAGTGAAGAGGCGACTCCAGGATGCTGGTCTTCTAGGCAGAGTTGCAAAGAAAAAGCCATATCTCAGACTGGCCAATAAAATAAAATACTAAGATGGGCAAAAGAACAGACACTGGACAGAGGAACTCTGCCTAGAAGGCCAGCATCCTGGAGTCGCCTCTTCACTGTTGACGTTGAGACTGGTGTTTTGCAGGTACTATTTAATGAAGCTGCCAGTTTAGGACTTGTGACCCCAAACTTTTGGGGGGGCTTGCCTGTTTCGCATGTTATTTTGGAATGAATATGTTACATATCAGTTTATAAACAATGGAGAAAAAAAAAAAATAATATAATATATATATATATATAATAATAATAATATATATATATATATTATTATTATATATATACACACACACACACACACACACACACACAGTGGGGCAAAAAAGTATTTAGTCAACCACCAATTGTGCAAGTTCTCCCACTTAAAAAGATGAGAGAGGCCTGCAATTTTCATCATAGGTACACTTCAACTATGATAGACAAAATGAGAAAAAAAATCCAGAAAATCACATTGTAGGATTTTTAATGAATTTATTTACAAATTATGGTGGAAAATAAGTATTTGGTCACCTACAAACAAGCAAGATTTCTGGCTCTCACAGACCTGTAACTTCTTCTTTAAGAGGCTCCTCTGTCATCCACTCATTACCTGTATTAATGGCACCTGTTTGAACTTGTTTTCAGAATAAAAGACACCTGTCCACAACCTCAAACAGTCACACTCCAAACTCCACTATGGCCAAGACCAAAGAGCTGTCAAAGGACACCAGAAACAAAATTATAGACCTGCACCAGGCTGGGAAGACTGAATCTGCAATAGGTAAGCAGCTTGGTTTGAAGAAATCAACTGTGGGAGCAATTAATAGGAAATGGAAGACATACAAGACCACTGATAATCTCCCTCGATCTGGGGCTCCACGCAAGATCTCACCCCGTGGGGTCAAAAGGATCACAAGAACGGTGAGCAAAAATCCCAGAACCACACGGGGGGACCTAGTGAATGACCTGCAGAGAGCTGGGACCAAAGTAACAAAGCCTACCCTCAGTAACACACTACGCCGCCAGGGACTCAAATCCTGCAGTGCCAGTCGTGTCCCCCTGCTTCAGCCAGTACATGTTCAGGCCCATCTGAAGTTTGCTAGAGAGCATTTGGATGATCCAGAAGAAGATTGGGAGAATGTCATTTGGTCAGATGAAACCAAAATAGAACTTTTTGGTAAAAACTCAACTCGTCGTGTTTGGAGGACAAAGAATGCTGAGTTGCATCCAAAGAACACCATACCTACTGTGAAGCATGGGTGGTGAATACATCATGCTTTGGGGCTGTTCTTCTGCAAAGGGACCAGGACAACTGATCTGTGTAAAGGAAAGAATGAATGGGGCCATGTATCGTGAGATTTTGAGTGAAAACCTCCTTCCATCAGCAAGGGCATTGAAGATGAAACGTGGCTGGGTCTTTCAGCATGACAATGATCCCAAACACACCGCCCGGGCAACGAAGGAGTGGCTTCGTAAGAAGCATTTCAAGGTCCTGGAGTGGCCTAGCCAGTCTCCAGATCTCAACCCCATAGAAAATCTTTGGAGGGAGTTGAAAGTCCGTGTTGCCCAGCAACAGCCCCAAAACATCATTGCTCTAGAGGAGATCTGCATGGAGGAATGGGCCAAAATACCAGCAACAGTGTGTGAAAACCTTGTGAAGACTTACAGAAAACGTTTGACCTCGGTCATTGCCAACAAAGGGTATATTACAAAGTATTGAGATAAACTTTTGTTATTGACCAAATGCTTCTTTTCCACCATAATTTGCAAATAAATTCATTAAAAAATCCTACAATGTGATTTTCTGGATTTTTTTTTCTCTTTGTGTCTGTCATAGTTGAAGTGTACCTATGATGAAAAGTACAGGCCTCTCTCATCTTTAAGGGGGAGGACTTGCACAATTGGTGGCTGACTAAATAACTTTTTGCCCCACTGTATATATACACTGTATATCATTGAGTTAATAAAGCCGCATACAAACATGGTCTCTTTTTTATTTTCTTGAGTAAGGCAGCTCCAAAATGCAAGTGTTTCAGCCTAGCTCAGTGCTTTCTGTGGTGGTGGGGCAAGCCAGCAGATAATACCTGTCACGGATCGCTAGTAGTGGTGTGTGTGGAGTCAGGCGCAGAGAGCAGTGCTTCCAATGAATACATTTTATTCAGCTGGGTCCAGACAATAACCAGGCAAAAATGACCAATAAACCGATAAGTCCCCCAAACAGGGAAAATAACGGAGAGCAAACAATAATACACCACTGACATAAAGGATAAACCCGCACAAAAGCAGGCGAGACCTGGGAGTTTAAATAGCCCCTAGTTAACAACAAACAAGATACAGGTGAAAACAATCAAGACAAAACCAACAGAAAAGAAAAAGGAATTGGTGGCAGCTAGTAGACCGGTGACGACGACTGCCGAGCACTGCCCGAACAGGGAGAGGAGCTACCTTCAGTGGAAGTCGTGACAATACGGAGCGTTGCGCCGTGATTGGCTCAGTATTCTACCAGTCATGGGGACACTACGTCACCACCAAGTATAAGGGTAGAGCTAGAAAATTCTTGCCCGTTGGGTGCTGCCATAGAATTACATTAGAAGTGCCCATCCAAGAAGGCTCAAGGTCATTGGCCACAGATAAAATTACATC
Organism: Oncorhynchus tshawytscha; assembly: GCF_018296145.1. Lineage (NCBI taxonomy): Eukaryota > Metazoa > Chordata > Actinopteri > Salmoniformes > Salmonidae > Oncorhynchus > Oncorhynchus tshawytscha. The sequence continues at coordinate 18,090,955 of NC_056444.1, forward strand.
AAATCACGTTATACTGTATGTAGAGTAGCTTTGATTGGCCTGATCATGTCAACATCACACTTTCAAAATCTTAGCTAGCAGTCATCATCATGAATCAAGTCGACAATCTACTGGCAAATCCTTTTCATCCTTGGCATATGAAGAGAAATAATGAAGAGAAATTATAAATAAAACGTATCGGTTGGATATTGCAAATTCAACAATGGAAGGAATCAGTGACAGTGGCTAACTGCAAGCATTGCAAAGCAATCACTAGCCTGCTATTCAGTGGAGTGGCTGTGTGGTCCCAAATCTGGGATTAAGGGGCTCTTTTCCAAGTTTAAAATTATAAACATTCAACATTGGCCATGCTGTCAATTAAGCATAATTTGTGCCGCAAACAAAACTCGGAACTGCGAAAACTTGACTTCTGTGAGTTCAAGACAACTGGGATGTCGGGAATTAACGAGCTCCGACTGGGAAAATACCTTTTGAACGGTCATCCAACTCGGAATTGTAAATCCGACCTCTTTCTAGAGCTACAACCTGAAGATCAATGACGTCAGCATGATTCAACCTTGTTTTTTTCCCAGTTGTTTTGAAAGTACCATAAATCCAGAGAATGCCACTTTGATGACAAAATTTGCCCACGAAGGTCCACTGCGGCACCTTCCTGTTCAAGTGAGCACAGCACAACAAGGTGAGTCCAAAAATGTATTGTATGCTGCTGCTGCATAAATGATGTAATATGCCAGGGAGATATGTATACTGTAGCTTAGAAAGTAATACTAAGTGTATGTTGTGTAGTAAGCTGTTAGTAGCCCATTTGCCTCACCCTAATAATTTGGTCTATTTACCCATCTTAATTTTGCCTACTGTTCTGACTTGGTGGTGCACATGTAGCCTATAACCTGATTTAGAGAAATGTAATCATTGAATATTGTAAGAGCTTTCATTGTCTGCATACAGTATATGCTAGATTTATTTAGCATATACTGCATATACTGATATGGCTGACTTGCTTAAACATTTGTTTAAGCAAGTCAGCCATATCAGCTATGTTTTTTTAAAGGCAGTAAATGAGGCAGAATGAACTGTTTTGCTGCCAGACAAGGCTCCACTGATAGCCAGGTGTAGCAGTGGTAAGGTGTTGGGACAGCTTTATGTAGGCCCTAATAGTTTGTGGGCACCGTTTGTCAAGGTTATACTGCAATTAATGTAGTATTTAGTGTGGTGTAGTGGCTTTGCTGGCATGCATTCCACTTTTTTGTTTTGCCCGACCAAGATTTACATGCTAAAATCACCACTGAACAGGATGAAATATTTTGGATGCAATTTGAAAGGAGTTGATGGAGAAAGAGAGAAAGACTGCAAGGGGGCTCGCATGTGCACTGATTTAAAGAAACGACATTCGAATGATAGGCTGTTTTAAAAGTCTGCAGCTGCAATTTAAAAAAGTATTATCTTTACAGGAGAGCGACAGGAGAGGAGAAGGGCACAGTGGAAGAAAGATCAGATGGCTTTCAGAGTCAGGGCTCATAGACCAGACACACTGAGGGGAGTGCAAACAATGCTAAGGCAAATAAGAGGAGGTCCAGAGTTTGAAGAGTTTTGGAACACAGCCCTGGGCAGTGAGGGGTCCAGAAAAAAATAAAAGAGGTACTCTACAAGCTACGCAGATATATCAACCCTAAACTAAGGATTCAAACACCCGGTTAAGTCAAATATTGTACATGTCATTGGGTTGGTGTGAGCGATGATATACTCACACATTGGAGGGTTTGGGGTTAATAGCAATGACAGGCCATCGCTGGTTGACTGGCTGTTTCGACAGATCCTCTAGAGTAAATATCCTCTGGCCAGAACGAGCCTGACAGACAGACACGCACAGACAGACAGAGCGAGAGAGATATAGAGCGACAGAGAGAGCGACAGAGAGAGTCAGAGAGAGCGAGAGAATATGGAGGAGGTAGTGCTGAGATGTTACTTACACACACACACAGTCCTCCCTTACTGTCTGGGGTCGTAGAAGCTGTCCATAGGGATGTCCTTGGAGGCCAGTGTGTTGGTCAGGCTGTATTCGAGAGACAGGTTGGAATCCACGCACGCACACACACACGCACGCACACACACACACACACACGCATGGACAAACACACCAAACATACAGAACACACACAAACAAAATAAACATTTGTGTCCTACACAACACAATACACACAGATAAACTCACAACAACTCACAACAGGACAGACACGAAATGCAACTACTACAGAGCTAAAAAAAATATATTACAGAGCTATACTGCCATCTGCTGGTCCCTTAGTAAATCTCTCAAAACAAAAGCATTTCAGTTTGCAATCTGTCTTGAAATGTCAGAAGGGTTGGTTAAATGCAGAAGACACATTTCCGTTGCAATCATTCCGTTGTACAACTGACTAGGTATCCATCTGTGGTATTGTATGGAAGCCAAAGTCGTTTAATAATGGAAAACACTTAACCCACACACGCACAGACACACACTCTCTTGTATAACTTACCTTGTGGGGACACACAATTCAGTCCTATTCAAAATCCTATTTTCCCTAACCCCTAAACTTTACCCTGACCCTAACCCCAAAACCTAACCTTAAACCTAATGCTAAAACCAACCCTAGATCCTAACACTAATTCTAACCCTAACCTTAAACCCCTAGAAAAAGCATTTGACCTTGTGGGGACTAACAAAATGCCCCCAGTTGGTTCAATTTGTGTTAGTTTACTATTCTTGTGGGTACTCCTGGTCCCCACATGTATAGTTAAACTCGTCCACACTCACCCCAGCTTGCACATTTCCACGGTATTGTTGGTGCACACGCTGATAGCCCAACATGCATTGCGGCGTATCTCCTGTGATTGGACCGTAGCAGTTTGACCAATGGGACAAGGCCTTCCGCATTTCTCAGCAAATCAGTAAGAGATGGAATGAGAGGAGGGAGTTTGTACTTTTGGGAATATTTCATTGGTTCCATCATACCAGGAAACATCAAATTCTTGAGTTATTTGACCCAGATTTGAAACCCACACTACGGACAAAGACACACTCAGGTCTGCCTGTTCCTCAGCATCGCAGGCAAGCGGCGAGGGCCTGCATGGCTCTGACAAGGGTGTGTGTGTCCACAGACTGCAGTGGCTCCAGGAGGGCGGCCATGACCCCGTGGGACATGATGCTGCCACGCAGGAATTCCCGTTCAGGCCATGTTGGTGAGAATGACCGTAGCGTGAGCCACCGCACCGGGAATTATGTGATGGAGCTGCTGAACTAAGCCAATGACACTCATTTATTGAAATAAAATGAAGAGATAACGGGGGTGGACATACACACACACACTTAGCCCTTGCAGCTCTGAGCCACCCTGGAGATGGCCTTGACAACATGTGTCTGAATGTCCAGCAGGTTGGGAGTGGTGATGAACTGCAG